>NW_027137666.1:0-240450 GCF_001692895.1 Cenococcum geophilum 1.58
CTAAATATATTCTAAATTATATTCTAGGTTATATCCTAAATATATTCTAAATTATATTCTAGGTTATATCCTAGATTATATTACTAATCTATTCTATATTATATCTTAGATTATATCCTAGATTATATCCTAGATATATCTTTACATAATTTAAAGTAGTTATATATTATTAGTTATTTCTAATTTAAAGATTATATAATTTTAAATATAAATAGCAATAATTTTTAAATAATTTTGTATTAAAACCTTATTAAGTGTGCGCGCACGGTATTAAAGTTCATCCAGTGTAAGATTTTGTAACGTGGCGTATTTCCACACTCCCGGAGCTTTCGGCAACACTGGCCGAGCTGTATGCTCGGTTGGGCCGGAGCCAAAATATCTACACTAGCCGAGGTTTTAGGGCCTTGGCCAGTACTCCCGGAGCTTTCGGCAACATAGGCCGAGCTCCAGACTCGTGATGCAGCCGAGTAAGGGCCAAAATAACCCTTACATTGCCCCCCCCTTGGTTAGGGCTGGCCCCCAGCCCGTATCCCAATAGATTGATTCTATGTATAGAAAGGTAAGCAGTGCAGAAGCCTTGCTTGTACAGGGAAATAAAGAAATGGGGGAAAAGGACCAGCCAAGCAGCCTCAATAAAAACCTTAACCTATGGCCAAAACCCAGTGGGAAAAAGGGCCTATTTTAGGTAGGAAAAGAGCGTCTGCTGGTGGGGTAAGACTTGATCGTATACGATCAGTCTTGGAGACAATCGCCTGCGATTAAGTCTCGACAGCTCTATGGCTGACAGCCAGATAGTCTCCACTTGGAGCCGGCTTAATCGCAAGAATATCCCTTACATTACCCCCCCCCCCTTCTTGCGGTCAGCCCCCTCCATTACCTTACGGTAGCGGGAGATTATAGAGGGCTCGTCCCGGAAGGGTTCGGAGAGATGTTGATAGGGTCTTGTGAGCTTTTAAAGCAAGCTGGAGCTCTTAGAGCAACCAAAGCTTTGCAGAGATGATCGCGTAGGATCTTTAAGCTGCTGCCATTCTCTTGGGCAAGCTGTAGCTCTTGATGCAAGCTGGAGCTCTTGGAGCGACCGAAGCCTTGCAGAAAGATGATCGCGTACGATCTTTGAGCCGTAGCTCGAGGACGAGCCGTAGCTCTTGAAGCTGTAGCTATGGCTTAAGGATGGCATTTAACCGCAATAGGATCTCATAAGCTGAGCTTATAACTTCAGAAGAGACAATCGCGTACGATTAAGTCTCGGCAGCCCTTTGGCTGACAGCCGGAGAGTCTCCGGGTCGGGCCGTAGCCCTAAGACGAGCCGTAGCTCTTGATGCAAGCTGGAGCTCTTGGAGCGACCAAAGCCTTACAGAAAGATGATCGCGTACGATCTTTGAGCTGCTGCCATTCTCTTGGGCAAGCTATAGCTCTTGAAGCAAGCAGTAGCTTGCGAGATCACATAGGATCTCTGAGCCGAAGCTCTTGAGGTAAGCCGTAGCTTAATGAGACAACCGCCTACGGTTTAGTCTCGGCAGCCCTTTGGCTGATTAGGCAGTAGCCCTTGATTGCATTTGATCTGGAAGAGAGGGTAGTAGCTGTAGCTTTGAAAACTAGCCGTCAGTTCTTCGGATAGCCATTGAATCGCAATCGGATAGCCTCTAGGGTAGCTGCATCTCTTTGAGGACGTTCAACCTTCTAATCTCTGTTGGTGGGACCTCTGTAGAGTGAACCGCGGTTGGCCTATAGAGTGTTTGCAAGCTTGGTCGCGTAGGACCCCCCTTGACTCCTGCCAGAAAGCTTTCGGATAGCAATCGAATCGCCTTCGGGTCGCCGTCGGGGCAGAGCTGCACCGCTGCACTGTCGATCGTATGCGGGTATACCAATCGCGTTGAGAGATGATCGCGTACGATCCGGATAACCCCTGACCCTTGGCCAGGTAGCTACCGTCTCCCTTGTCTCCTGATCCGTATCTACTACTGTAATATGCGGACGCGATCTGCCAGACGTCTGCTGGTGTAGCTGCTCTGTAGCATACGCGATCGTCCTAGGTAGGTAGAGGACCTGATCCGTATTCCAACACCGTTATGCGGATGCGATCTGCCAGGCGTCTGCTGGTGTACCTGCTGTGTCGCAGTGAACGCGATCGTCCTAGGTAAAAATGGAGGATCGTGAAATTGCTCGAGGGCGCAGCCCTCGGCTTGCTGCAGGCTACCACCCGCAAGGGTGTAGGATCGGTTCGAATGTAAGGCAGTATTGCTAGGGTGTATGGTAGGGAGCAGGCAAGCCGAGCATGAGTCATATAGGGAGTCGATGGAAGAGGACGATATGGTAATGAGGGTAGGCAATAGCCTGAGTACAGAGACGAACCGATGGGGGAGGAAGGAGGCTGCAAGCCCGAGGAGCTTATAAGGGGTGGCCAAGGCCTAGCCGAAGGCTAGCCTTGGCAGCCCCTGAGAGCTTCCGAGATGTAGCCGAGTAAGGGACCAAAAGTACCCTTACACTACCCTACTCTAATCTAATAAGATTACTAATCTACAGCTTAAGGCTGTTTTCTACGGTTATAATAGCACTTTGTAGAGTAAAATAGATGCCATATAGGGGAAGAGCTTATTTTTAGTGTTAATAGCTTAAAAAATTTTAAATTTTCAACGTTAGAGCTACGTTGCCCACTAAATAAACACTATATACATCTACTCTAAAGGCTATACTAGATGTCTATTTTAAATATCTATAGGTATATAATTATAAGATATTACTAATTCCTACTATTGGTCACATAGGGTGACTCATCAATAACGACTACTTAAGTAGGTTATAGTGATGTTAGTTAATATACTTCTTATCTTAGAATAAGGAAGGACGAGGAGCTTAAGACTCCTTATTGCGCTAGTGCCGCGGCGATATATAACGACCGCTTGCCTTATTCCTAACACTTACTATATTTACTAAGAAGTAGAAGTCGTATATTAGACCTAAAAATGGCCCTATTATGCAGGCGCCTCTTAATAGGCTAAGAAACTAAGGTATTACGGTCTACTTAAACTTATTTTAAGAGACTACTTTAGTACTACTAGTAAGGAGTTATATAATAGTTATTTAATATTAGTAAGATTTTCTTTTTCTTAAGTTCTAATATAGAGGTGCTATATAAATGTTCTGTTAACTATAGTAAGAATTTTAGGGTTATAAAGGTAAGTCTCTACGAGTAGTATTACTTCTCCACATCAAAGAGCAGATTGCTAAAGAGGTAAAATAATAAAATACTACTACAGTAAAATCTCTTTAGTACGATACTGTTTGTTTAGCCGAGCGTATCGTAATACCAATGGTATTATTATATTAAGAGTTACGTATTAGGTAAATAAGTAGGAAAAAGAGGAGCTTAATACCTAAAAAGGCTTAGAACATCTACCTTGCGGGCTAAATAGGGCCCTCCCCCATATAAATTCTCTACTAGTTATACTGATATTGGTAGTAGGTGCTTAACAATATTGCTAAAAGTTAGATTATTATAATATTACACTAAAAAGGCTTAATTAAGGGGTATAGATTATAATATAGAGGTTATTATTATATATCCTATATCGTATTAAGGAGATTTTCTATATTATACTGAATTTGGGTCTAACCTAAGAGATATATTAGTTAAAATTTGGTCCGGTTACCTAATTAGGGGATATGCTACCTTACGTGCTACCTTATTAAAAAAACCCTAACCTTAAATCCTACCCTACCCCTTATATCTTTTACCCCAGTTACTACACTACCTATTACCTAAATGCCTCCTAATTGTACATTCTGTACTACCTATAAGGGGTATCGCCCTTCCGCTAACTTTATACTAAATAACCGCTAAAGAGCTCCGTATAAGACCTATAAATCTTATAGGGTTAATCCTTTTTATCCTTTTTTTATTTACCGTCTTTCTAACTCTATATATAGGAGAAAAAAAAGGAACGGTCCTAATAACGACCTTTAGCGGGCCTTCTGTAGCCTATACCCCAAAATATAGCTACTACTACTTCCGCTGCTGCTTCCGCCGTTGCTTCTCCCCTTATACCGCCCGTATCAATTTAGCCGCAACCGCCTATATTAATCTAGCCGCGACCACCTATATTAATCTAGCCACGACCGCCTATATCGATTTAGCCGTAACCTACTACCATCCGCCCTATTTCTGAGTAGCTAGATTATAGCCTTATTACTACAGTCTGCTATATTATAGAGTAGCTAGATCTTAGTTTTATAGACGTTACCTATAACTTCTACGCCGCTCTACATTAAATTAATAAACGTATTAGTATATCATAGCCTAGTAATCTACGCTTTAAGGCCTACTATAAGCACGGTAATATAACTTTCCTTCTATTTCAGCCTCTGCCAAAATATTTACACGATCTTTTAAAGTCTAGTACTACTTCTACTAGGTAGTTTAGGGAGCGGCTTCGCTTATATAATGCAGTATTAGCTTTTATATTTATAAACCATACCGTTACTAACCGTAGCGTAGCCCGCGGCGGCCTAAATTGCTTCTAGATATATAGTAAGCTTTACTATCTATAGGGCCCGCTAAGCCTCCTACTGATATTGCTCCGTGGTATACCTAGCTATATTTTTATAACCCTAGTTATGCCATAGATGTCCGCCTATAGGCCTATCCTAATACCTAGCTAGATGCAGCCATTCTATAGTGCCTTACTACTATGCTATCTAAGGTACGGAACTCTTTTATTACCCTCTATTAAACTGTAAAGAAACGGCTTTAGGCTTAGCCTATAACGGCCCCGTTATAGATTATCTTAAACCTATAAATGCAGCTTATCTTAGAGGCTAGTGCTAATTGCCGCTATAAGAACCTCCTAATAAGTAATAAAGTGGCCGTTATTATACCAGACGAGTATAGTAATGTTACCTTCCGCGATATTATCCCTTGCATAGATGGTGTGGATGCGATTGTGGCCCGTGCGTGACATCAAAGAACATTAACTTCTTCAATACTAATATAAACAATTAACTTTACTTTATAAAATAGGGCTATGTTAGGAGACCTATATTAAGTAGGTTAACGCCATAAATTAAATGTAGATAGGTCTTTTCTATGTATATTTGAAGCTTTGGGCGGATATTTAGTATATGGCAGAAAGCCTCACCGAAGCGATATAATTGGCTAAGCACGGGCCACACTCTTGAGCATGAATCCATCTATGCAAGGGATACTTGCGGAGCGTTATACGCCTAATAAGTAGCTGTAATACTACCGTATTAACTTAACGCATACCGTATATATACTGCTCTACTATATACTGCTCTTCCTCTTTAGTAATACTGGCTAGTACTAGGGTCTCTAGCTATGTAACTTTAATTAAGCCTATTAGTAAGACCGTTTAACCTAATAGGCCTACTTTTAGTTCTACCTATACGTCTATAGGCACTCTAAGTTGGTCCCTTTTGCCTACTACTGGCTATTTTAGCAGTATGTTGTAGATGTATAGGTGCTATATAATTAGAATAAGCTTAACTAAGTCCGCTTTAAACTAAACTACCCTTTACGTAAAGCTATATAATAGCGTTACGGATGCTCTTACCCGCTATAATTTGGACCCTAGATTACTAGGCCGCCGCGTAGTCCTTTTATTAAGTTTTCTTAGCGGAGCTCGCTTTATTGGCTAGTGCTATTAGGATTTAATAGCTATTGTCAGTAAATACGGCCGTCTAAGCCTATTTATTATGTGTATTACTAACCCTAAGTAAGACGAGACTACCCGCGAGCTACTACCTAGCCAGACTGCTATAGATAGGCCCGGTCTGGTTATACGCGTCTTTTATATAAAGCTTACCTACTTTCTATACGACCTAAAATAGAAGTAGATTTTTAGCCGGTACCGCGGCTCCGTTTAGATTATTAAGTACTAAAAATAAGACCTGCCCTATCTATACCTACTATTTTTCTTATATTTATATAACTGCGATAGGCTGCTAAACCTAGCCGTTATTAACTATTTTATATCCGCTAAGCTTCCGCAGCCTAAAGATAATCCTATTAGTTGTCTTACTAAGATTATAAAGTCTATAATAGTTTACGGCCCTTACAGCTCCTAGAATCCGCGAGCTTCCTATATAGTTATACTAAGGCTAGGCCTTTTGCTAACCTACTTAAAGTAATACCCTAAGCCTTTTAACCTTACTACTATTATATATAAGGACAGCTATCCAGAATACCGCCGTTGTAATAATTTACGGTTATTGTTGGTTACACAAGGGGGATATCACGTAGCTACGGTTCGTAGATAGTATGATGATTGTTCTGTGTTCTTCTTAAAGAAAGGGGTAAGGAACTTAAGGTTCCTCACCACGCTAGTGCCGCGGCGGCACGTGATGGCAACTTGCCACACGTGACGGCAATATGCCTCATATGGTGACCATTTGCCTTTATTCCCAACACTAGCAACTCTTCTTTTATAGTTGCCATCTATATATATATACCGCTTAACTAGCGGAACAAAAATTAATCCTCCTTACTTACTATTGCTATTGTAATATAAGTCTCGCTGTCCTAAAATTTGCCTCTTAGCACGTGGTGCTTTCTTGCTTATAAGTTATAGGTAGGTATCTTATTAGTAGGGCCGCTAAGGCGCTAGCGGTAAGCGAGCCAATAGCGATTTTCTATCCCGGGGATGGAAAATCCTAATTGGCTGGTTTAAGTTAGGGTCTACAGAATCTAACTAATTAGACAACTTTAACTGCTAGTTAAAGTTCCTGGATATCTTAAGACCTTACGTAACTAAGAAATTTCTAGGGACTTCCTTTTAACCTAACCTTTAACTTATATATGTAGAGTATTTGTGTTAACAAACGTCTCTAGTATCTTATTTAGGTTCGCCTTCGTTATTATATTTACCAGGTTATCTTAGCCATTAATTTATTAAATCTTAAAGAGTTCTTAACGCTCGTAGGATTACTAAAGTGCTATAATATCGATTATAAGGCGCTTCTCCTTTATAGTACTAAGCTTAACTAAACACTTATAAAGGGAAAATAAATTGGTGTATATAATTATAGGGATAATAGGAAGTTTAAGTCGATCTATAATTATCTTTAGGGTAGTTCTAATTGCAATTGCCATATTAACTTCGCCAACTATTCTATATATCTCTGACGCTAAAATACTTTGGGTAACGCGCTTACTCTTAGTTAAGCTCTAATAAATAAGATTGCTATAGATTATAAAGTTATTCTCTCTAGTAAATTCGTTTATAATAATAATCTTATATCTTAACTAGGAGCTAAAATCTTTATTATTTATAAATAATCTATTAACAAATATAAAGAGGTTGGCGGTAGGAAGATTAATAGGCACGTAGAGTAGTCCCCAATTAAAATAGTTTATTTACTAGAAAAGACGTTTATTTAGGGTAAGAACGTTATCCTTAGTTGGTTTCTGGTATTAGGCGGTAACAAAGAGATTAAATAAAGCCTTGGGTTAATAGATAGAAGTAATATAAGCTTTATAAGCGCGTTACTCTACATATCCTTACTTTAGGGAATTAACGTTAATAATGTTAATCTTCTTACCTTAACCCTTCTAGCGCAAAGCAATGGAATCCTCGTTTAGGGAAAGGATGCATCTATTAAAGAGTAATAGTATTATTAAGTTAAGCTTTTCCTTTAGCTTTGCTATAAGATTTGCCTTTACTAGCTTATCCTCTTTAAAAGCTAAGAATTAGTTATCTCCTAAGATAATTGTATTATTAATTTATATACCAATAATTCTAAATAAGGTTCCCGTAGTTATAATAAGGAAGTAGGGATTGAATATAGAAGTAGTTATTAAAAGCTTCTCTTTATAGTGCTTGCTATAGGTAGCCCACCAGTAAGTTCCTACCTCTGCAATTCTATATAATGGCTTAAGCATAACCATAATTATGTCTTTAGGATACTAGTGGCGAATTTACTCTAGAAGGTATACTAATATTAAGCGCTAAAGGTGCGTCTCTAATTAGGTGTAGGCTTAAGTAATATCTTGCAAATAAACTGCCATTTTATTCTTTATTAAGGAGGGAGCTAATATAATAATAACTTGCTGACTAGCTCGTTAAATCGTGGGAGATTATATAAGAATTATCTCTTTACCATTATTGTTGTAACCTTAGATAATAAGCCTTAATTTCTTAAATGGGGCGTTAATAGCTTTACCCTTAATCTTATTAACTATTCTTAACTTAAAGATACGAACTCTATCGAACTTAGTAGGGTCATATTTCTTAAATTTAAAGACTCCTCTTATAATAAGACCGTTAATCTCCTACTTATTAGATGCTTGGAAAGGAGCTCCTAGGGTTATAATACAACCTTCTTTTTAAAGCTGTTTTGCGAGCTTAAAGTTAGCCTTCTCTTTGGCTGTTATAAAGGCCATTAATAACTTAACTTTATTCTTAATGGCGGCAATAAATTGTTCTTTAAAATTAATAAGGTGTTAGCGATTTTGTAATCCCTTTAGGCGACCTCTACCGCGTTATAGTTATAGCGCATCTACTACAATTATATTGGGATTATAGTCGCCTTCTAGAGTATATTAATCGTGGTTCTCTTCTAGGGTATCTTCTAGGGCATCCTATAAAGGCTCGGAATTATTATCTTTATAGTAAGGCTTAATAATAGTTAAACGGAATTAGGTGGGTCTATAAGGCATCTAAATAGTATAAGTTTAACTATTAATTACAATAAGTTAATATGGGCCTAACTATCCTCCCCTTTTACGCTATACGTGTACTTTAGACTAGAGTAGCAGATTAAGCGCAGTTAAGGTATTTAGGCCATTTCTTATTCCTAGTGCGTTATTGACCTAGTGTATAGCATAGAGGCGTCGCACCTCCTTTATTGCCTTATGAATCGCCTTAGCTCGTTATATAATGGAGGGAGATAGTAAAGAATTGTTAGTCATTTATAGGTAGGCGCTAAAGACTAGTAATGTAGGTATAAGTCTATCCGGGCTAGCGGAATTGTTAATAGCTTTAATAGCCATTTGCAAGGTAAGTTCTTCGCTAGCATCTTTTAGTTTTAAAGAGATAATCTTATATACGCGGCGTAATAGCGTATAATATTGCTCTACTTTTCTAATACTATTATATGCCTTAATAGGGACTTCCTTAACCTTAATTACCATTACCTTTGTTTATTATTGGAACTCTATAGATAAGAAGTTCTTTCCTATATTATAGACGATTTAATTAGGGGGTCCTAGGTAGATATTAATCCAGCATAACTAAAGGGTATCCTATACGTTCCTAGCTAATATATCCTTTAAGAATCGTGCGGCTTAGAAGGAGGTTAAGAAGTTAATAACTTAGAGTACTAGCTTACCGCTAAGGTATATAACGTTGACGATAATATAGAAGTTAAAGTTATAGTTATCTTTAAGGGTAAACTTAAATCGGCCAGGGGACCTCTGGTTTATTTAGCAGTAGTAGTAGTATTTTATAAGATGCTTAATTGCCTTAACCTTAACTTTATAGCCTACTCGCTAAAGAACCCTAAGTAATTAGTAAACTAATAGGTAACTAAAACGACGGTATAGTTAGCGTAACTCTAACTTAGTTAAATAGCTCTAAGTAACACTCTTTTCTGGTTATTAAAAGAGCAGCTAAGGGTGACCCTACTTACGTATAATAGGCACCTGATTATCTCCCTACACGAGTATATTCTTAAGGTTATTAAGCTTAACGCCTAGTTTATCTATATCTCTAATGCAAAATAGAAACGGGGTGTTTATAGGAATAACGTAAAAAGTAATATACCCTAAGGGGGTTTAAACCCTAATTGTGCTAAGAGAGATTGCAGTACCTTTGCTAAAACAAATCGTATATTAGCCTACTGTTAAATAGTTAATCTAAATAGAGCTATTAAGCTGCTAAAGGGCTCAAACTTAAGGTTCTCCTGCTATAGATACTCCTGCGGCTCTAGTATCCGGCATAATACTATAGAAGACATTCGCTAAGTATCTATCGTTAAAGGAAAACGCAGAGCTCTCCTTTAGCTCGTTAAAGATATCTAACTTTATAATAAAATGGAGTATAGATTAGTTATTAAGAACAGCAACGGTTTATATGCTATTTACCTCACCATACTTAGTAAAGTATTAGTTAGGTAAGTAGTCCTTAATTTCTATATCTATAAGGAGCTGTTCGGTCTTATTAACCTTACCCTTAAGGTCTTTTACGCCTTTATATTAAACTAGGAAGCTTTAAAAGTAGGCCGCAGTAACCTTGCAATTTTTAACGTTTTTCATACTTTAATGGAACTTATTATATGCCTCTTTTTACTTATTAAGGGAGTGTCTAGTTAATTAGTAATTTGGCTTCTTATAAACGTAGCACTTTTTTTAGCAATTACTTTAAAATAAACCTCCATAAGGACCTCCATAATTACCTTATAGTTAACATTAATTATACCCTTTGCTATATTCCCTACTACGGCCGCTATATATTTAATTAGTCTAGTTATAATCGTGTTAGTTAGGAATACTTAGTTAGGTAGGGCTTTTAGTATAGAGCTGTTAAGATTCTTATGTTCGCATTATAGTACCTACGGCGGAGCGTAGCTCGGCATATACTTCTTTAAATATATTTATAGGTTTATATAGCGCTAAGTTATACTTAAGAACGCTATAGCATGCTAAGATAACCTAGTCCCTTAGGCTGTTTTTATTTTAGTAAGTTTTAGTAAGTCTACGTTGGATTTTCTAGAGTTTATTAAAGAGTAGTTAAAGGCACTCTAAATAAGTCTTTGTTGGGTTAGAAGCAATAACTCTTTAGAATATAGTCTCTCGCCATTTAGATATATAAAGTTGGTAATTCTTATTAGTCTTAAAGTAGGCTCTAGTAAGCTAAAGCATTATATTAAAGCTATAGTTTTTACCCGTAATATAGTCGTAATAGAATATTGCTGCCCGTCCCTTTAATATAATAGAGAAAGCATAGTAGTACTAGTAGCATTAAATTCCGACCTTATTATAACAGTTATAGAAAACCTATAGTTTTGCTCCGAGTATATTATATAATTCTCCTCTAAACTTCTTCTCTTCGTCTAAATATACCTTTATTAGATTCATAACTTCTTATAATAGAGGGTCACCGGTTAGCTAGAGTAGAGGAGCTAAAGGCGGCGGAGGTGGAGGATAAGTACCTCTAGGTAGGAGAGCACCTTTAGGTAGGAGAGTAGCGTTTTAGGGGTTTCGTTCTAAATTAAAATTGCCTTCTAAAGAATATAGGTTAGTTTTAGGTTTCTATAGTTAACATATAATCTTAACTTCCGTCTATACTAGTTCTTCTATACTAGTAATAACGGCCTAAATATTACTAGTAATTGGGTTACTGTTCTTAGCAATGTATACCCCATTCCTACGGAAGAAGTCTTAAAAATCCCAAATAATATCAATATTACTAAGTACTTAGGTGTTAGCGGTCTATCCTACGAAATCCTCCCTAAAATATTCCCACAGCTGTATATCGGCGTAGTGTTTACTTTAGTAGAATATAATACGGTGTAGAAGAAAGCTATTAACTTATTTTGCGGTATAAGTTGTTATATTAAAGGTAAATTCGTCCTAATTTTTATTAATAAGTTTCGCGTACGAAGCTACCCCTAGTAGTAAGGAGTCTTCCCAGTCGTTTAAAGTAGGCGTAGCCATATTTTTAGAGGGAGGGAAGTATTATTGGCGTAGGGATTGTCGTTTAGTACGCGTTCGTGATGTGTATTTATTGTTTGGTACGCGTTTATAACGTATATTTACGATTATAGGGCTTAGGACCAGTTTTAGCCTTAAATCGCAAAGACTCGTAAAGCGTGTTATTCTGCGTAATAGACGCAAGAATCCGTAATCTTAAAAAGGCTTAGGACCAGTTCTAGCCTTTAGATCCTTAGATTTATAGAAGAGTTCTATTTAAGATTTAGGACCAGTTCTGACCTTAAAAGACAGCTTCCTTTAGCACGAGTAGCACTAGTATAGTGGCTTATCTCTTCTTAGTGGAATACCTAGCTGCTCTATGGTATAACAGTGAAGTTAACTACTAATTAGTATTAGTTACACAAGGGGGATATCACGTAGCTACGGTTCGTAAATAGTATGATAATTATTCTGTATTCTTCTTAAAGAAAGGGGTAAGGAACTTAAGGTTCCTTACCACGCTAGTGCCGCGGCGGCACGTGATGGCAACTTGCCACACGTGACGGCAATATGCCTTATATGGTGACCATTTGCCTTTATTCTTAACAGTTATAGTCTATCCCCTTACTAAAAGGAGCTATATTTAAAATAGATAACCGCTAGATTATTCTATACTCCCTATATTTATCCACAAAGTATTATACTTATATAAATATTAAGATCTATACCTTTATATAGTCCGTTAAGTATATCTATAAATATATATATAAGGGGAACAACTATACTACTTTACGGCTTATTAACGGTGATAAGGTAAGCTAGTATTTATAGGGCCGTTATATTTATAACGGGACTAGCCTAGTTATAGTAGGAATGTCTTAATAAAACACTTAACAGATAAATTCTAACGCTTTAACCAAATTCTGCTAGCTTAATTAACTTCTGCCAAATTCTGCTAGATTAATTAAATTCTACTAAAGTCTGTCGAAGACCGCGTACGTATATATGCACGTATTAACCACCAAGCCCCTAACTATTTAATTATATAATTCTCTTATTATTTCCTTCTCTTCTTTACGTAATGTCTTATTCTTAGCAAGAGCTATATACCCTTAGATTTAAATAGAATTTATATTATTCCTTTAAATCTTCTCTAAAGTCTCTTCGCGCGATTATATTACATTACGTTAAAACAACTACTATTAAAATGGTAAACGAACTTAAACCCTCCGCGTTAACCATAAGTATTATAGCCCTAGTTAGGGAACAGTTAACTATAATACAACAGTCCTTTATAGATACTTTAGCATAATAGCAAGTAATATTAAAACCTTAGCACTAGTAATTAATAGAAGTAATCTATAAAAAACTCCGTAATCTTAAAGCACTTATATTAAAGACCCTAATAGTAACACTTATAAATAAAATTAAAATAACTATATATAAACCTAACCCGTTAAATATAAACCCTAAACTAGTAATAATAGCTTAATCCGTACCTATAACGAACCTAGTACCTACTATAAAATTTAAAAGGCTCCCTAACCCTCTAATATTTAATAGAAATTAAAATAACCTATATCCCTTTATGTCGGGAATGAGGTAAGTTGCCGTCGCATAAAGTATATTGCCGTCACATATCGACGTGGCCCTAGCGTGGTAAGGAACCTTAAGTTCCTTACCCCTTTCCTTATTCCTATTAATAACAATTAACCAACATTACTGTAACCCTACTTAAGTAGTCGTTATTAGTAAGTCACCCTGTGTTTTTAATACTGATTAGTGGTTAAATATATAGTTAACTATAGAGCAGCTAGGTTTTCGAATAGAAGAGATAGTCTTGTATAGGGGTGCTATATGCGCTTATATGGAATGGATCCCGGCGATACTATACTACCTTAGACTTACGGAAAACTAGTAATAAAAGTGTTACTAAGTACTAGGAGATACTAAGTTGCGTCTATTACGCAGAATAACTACGTTTATAAAGATTTGGTCAAGTACTTTAGGTTAGAAGTGTTACTAAACCTATAGTCCTAAAATTAATATTTAAAACGCGTTAAACAACTACGCATATGAAGATTTGGTTAAGTACTTTAGGTTAGAAGTATTACTAAACCTATAGTCCTAAAGTTAACGTCTAAAACGCGTTAATAATATCTTAATTGCCTATCTTTTAATAGTAAACCTATAAGATTCTATAAAGCCAAAAACCCTACCTACCTTTGACGTATAATACCCTATTAATTTTATACCTACTATAGCGTTAACCTACCTAAAGAAGTATAAGAAAAGCATTAACCCGGAGATATGGGATATAAATATTAACCCTATAAACGCCGAGGAATAGGACCTAAACGGATTCTTAGTATACCGTATAGTATACTATACAGATAGCGAATATAACGATACTAAGCTATAGTGTTATATAAAGGAGGACTTTATTAGATGGATAAAGGAAATATAGGCTCTTATAAAGAAGGATATCGTATAAGACTTCCATAACTTCCTTTAGGAGAATAGAGTATTTATCCCTATAGATAGGGGTGCTATTAGAGATAATATCTAGAAGTAAGTTATTAACGCAAAAGAAGAGCACGAATGGACTCTATAAGAGGTTAAGCACTAACTACGCACTAAGAGGAAGCTTAACTTATAATGGAATCTAAATAATACGCTAATAGAGACGCGCTCTAATTCTATTACTCTAGGCATAAGTTCTTATATTCCGTATTTATTGCTTCCACCTCTATCTCTAGCTCCCTAGGATCCACTAATTTAACTAATAACGTTAACTACTACCCCTTAAGAGTAAGCGCAAGATCCCCTTGCTTCGCGATTTAATAACCTTTAAACTCTACTATAGGAAGATTAAGTACCACGCCGTGTTCCACTAAGCCCTATATCTCTACTACAGCCTATAAAGCAATCCCCACCTTAATTTCTAATGTAATTTTAACGTGGTTTAATACTACTTAGAGATATTTTAAAAATGCTTATAAAGCTTACAAAGCTCTATACGGACTAGGAGAAGAAGTTTAGTAGGGAACTATATAACATCCTTAATTTAAAGCTATGTATCTTTTATAACTGTTATTAGAAGGTTAGACTAGAACCTAACTAATATTATAACGCCTATTCCGTTATACTTAAGGGCCGCGCTAGTACCTTTTATTATAATCATTTAGCAGGAAAAGGATATAATTTTAACCAAATAATATATAAGATAAGATGCTACTTTAAAACAGAAGAGAATAAGCAGTAATATATATCGGAGTAAAGAGAGACTACCTTCCCAAGAATTATTGCTACAAACTTAGGTATCTCTCGGCTTAATTATCTTCAAAAGCTCTTCGATTAACTTTAGATAATTTAGCATAGTTTATCTAAATTATATTAAGAGGACCTTAGCCTACGCAATTAAGTTATTAGCGTATGCTAAGGTATTAAAGAATATAATCTTACTCTCTTTAACCTTATAAGTACTTATAAAGGAGTATATACTTAATTAAGATCCTCTATTAGCACCACTTTATACTCTTAAGAAGTATAGCAATTTAACGCCTAATTCTAACCTACCTTAATTGACCTGGCTGACTAATATAATTATAACTGGACTGATTAAATATATAGTAGACGTAGTAGGGGATATAGTAAAGGGTACGATTAACGTTGACTATAAGGCAATTATGGAGGTCCTTATAGAGGTTTACTTCGGAGCGATTATTAAAAGAAGTGCTACGTTTATAAGAAGCTAAATTACTAGTTAACTAGACACCCTCTTAATAGACGAAAGGAGGTATATAATAGGTTTCGCCAGAGCGTATAAAACGTCGGAAACTAAGAGGTTACTATAGCCTACTTTTAAAACTTTCTGGTTTAATATAAAGGCGAAGAAGATCTTAAGGGTAAGGTTAATGAGGCCAAATAGCTCCTTATAGATATGGAAATTAAGGACTACTCTCCTAACTAATACTTTACTAAGTATAGTAAGGTAAATGGTATACAAACCGTCGCTATCCTTAATAACCAATCTACGCTCCATTCTATTATAAAGTTAGATATCTTTAATAAGCTAAAGGAAAGTTCCGCGTTCTCCTTTAACAATAGATACTTAACGAACGTCTTCTATAGCATTATACCAGATATTAGAGCCGCAGGAGTATCTATAGCAGGAGAGCCTTAAGTTTAAGCTCTTTAGTAGCTTAATAGCTCTGTTTAAATTAACTAATTAATAGCAGGCTAATATATAATTCGCTTTAGTAAGGGTACTATAATCTCTCTTAGCATAATTAAGGTCCAAACCCCGTTAAGATATATTACTTTCTATATTATCCCCACAAACACCCTATTCCTATTCTATATCTAAGATATAGACAAATTAGGTATTAAGCTTAATAACCTTAAGAATATGCTTATCTAGGGAGATAATTAGATGCCCGTTATACGCAAGTAGGGTTACCCTTAGTTGCTCCTTTAATAGCTAGAAAGGAGCGTTACTTAAAGCCACCTAACCAAGTCAGAGTTACGTTAACTACACTATCGTTTTAGCCACCTATCTGTTTACTAATTACTTAGGGTCCTTTAGCAAGTAGGTTATAAAGTTAAGGTTAAGGTAATTAAATATCTTATAAAGTACTACTACCACTACTAAATAAACTAGAAGTTTCTTAGCCGATTTAAGTTTACTCTTAAAGACAACTACAACTTTAACTTCTATATCATTATAGATGTTATATATCTTAGCGGTAAGCCAGTACTCTAAGTTATTAACTTCTTAACCTCCTTCTAAGCCGCACGCTTTTTAAAAGATATATTAGCTCGGAACGTATAGGATACTCTTTAATTATACTAGATTAATGTCTACCTAAGACCCCCTAATTAAATCATTTACGATATAGGAAAGAACTTCTTATCTACGGAGTTTTAATAATAGGTAAAGGTAATAATAATTAAGGTTAAGGAAGTCCCTATTAAGGCATATAATAGTGTCGGAAAAGTAAAATAATATTATACGCTATTACGCCGCGTATATAAGATCATTTCTTTAAAACTAAAGGGTGCTAGTAAAGAGCTTATCCTATAGATGGCTGTTAAGGCTGTTAATAATACCGCTGGCCTAGATAGGCTCGTACCTACGTTGCTAGTCTTTGGCGCCTACCCTTAAATAACTAATAATTCTCTACTATCTCCCTTTATTGTGTAATAAGCTAAGGCTATTTATAAGGTAACGAAGGAGGTATAACGTCTTTATGCTACGCGCTAAGTTAACGACGTACTAGGAATAAGAAATAGCCTAAACACCTTAATTACGCTTAATCTGCCACTCTAATTGGAGGTACGCGTATAGTGTAAAAAGGGAGGATAGTTAGGCCTATATAAACTTATTGTAATTAATAGTTAAACTTATACTCTTTAGATGCCCTATAGACCCACTTAATTCCGCTTAATTATTATTAAGCCCTACTATAGGGATAATAGCTCTAAGCCTTTACAGGATGCCCTAGAGGATACCCTAGAGGAGAACTATGATTAACGTGCTTTAGAAGGCGAAGGCAATTCTAATATAATTGTAGTAGACGTACCGCAACTATAACGCGGTAGAGGTCGCCTAAAGGGATTACAAAATCGCCAATATCTTATTAATTTCGAAGAGCAATTTATTATTACTATTAAGAATAGAGATAAACTATTAATGGCCTTTATAACAGCTAAAGAGAAGGCTGACTTTAAACTCGTAAAACAGCTCTAAAAGGAAGGCCGTATTATAACTTTAGGAGGTCCTTTCTAAGTATCTAACAAGTAGGAGATCGACAGTCTTATTATAAGAGGAGTCTTTAAATTTAAGAAATATGACCCTACTAAGTTTGATAGAGTCCGTATATTTAAGTTAAGAATGGTTAATAAGATTAAAGGCAAAGCTACTAATACCCTATTTAAGAAGTTAAGGCTAGTTATTTAAGGTTATAANNATAANGGNAAGGAAGTAATNCTTANNNAATCCCCTATAATTTAANAAGCTAGTTAATAAGTTATTATTACGCTAGCTCCCTCCTTAATAAAGAATAGGATAGCGGTTTACCTATAAGATATTACTTAGGCCTATACCTAATTAGAGACGCGCCTTTAGCGCTTAATACTAGCATACCTTCTAGAGCAAATTCGCCACTAATATCCTGAGGATATGATTATGGTCGTACTTAAGCCATTATATAGAATTGCAGAGGTAGGAACTTATTGGTGGGCTACCTATAGTAAGCACCATAAGGAGAAGCTTTTAATGACTACTTCTATATTTAATCCCTGCTTCCTTATTATAACTACGGGAACTCTATTTAGAATTATCGGCATATAAACAGACGATATAATTATCTTAGGAGACGACTAATTCTTAGCTCTTAAAGAAGATAAGCTAGTAAAGGTAAACCTTATAGCAAAGCCAAAGGAAAGACTTAACTTAGCAACACTATTATTCTTTAATAGATGTATCCTCTCCCTAAATAAGGGCTCTATTGCTCTACGCCAGAAGGGTTAAGGCAAGAAGATTAACGTTATTAACGTTAATTCTTTAAAGTAAGGATATATAGAGTAACGCGCTTATAGAGCTTATATGGCTTCTATCTATTAACCTAAGGCTTCCTTTAATCTCTTTATTGCCGCTTAATACTAGGAACTAACTAAGGATAATGTTCTTACCCTAAATAAGCGTCTTTTCTAGCAAATAAACCATCTTAATAGGGGACTACTCTACGTGCCTATTAACCTTCCTACCGCTAAGCTCTTTGTATTTGTTAATAGATCGTTTATAAATAATAAAGATTTTAGCTTTTAGCTAGGATATAAGATTATTATTATAAACGAATCTACTAGAGAGAATAACTTTATAATCTATAGCAACCTTATTTATTAGAGCTTAACTAAGAGTAAGTGCGTTACTTAAAGCGTTCTAGCGTTAGAAATATATAGAATGGTCGGCGGAGTTAATATAGTAATTGCAATTGGAACTACCCTTAAGATAATTATAGACCGGCTTAAACTTCCCGCTATCCCTATAATCGTATACACTAACTTATATTCCCTCTATAAGTGTTTAGTTAAGCTTAGTACTATAAAGGAGAAGCGTTTTATAATTAATATTATAGCACTTTAGCAGTCCTATAAGCGTTAAGAACTCTTTAAGATCTAATAGATTAATGGCTAAAATAACCTAGTAGATATAATAATAAAGGCAAACCTAAATAAGGCACTAGAGATATTTATTAATATAAATACTCTATATATATAAGTTAAAGGTTAGGTTAAGAGGGAAATTTAAAGAAGTTAAGATCTTATAGAACTTTAACCGCCGGTTAAAGTTATTTAATTAGTTAGATTCTTGCTAAGAGCGCCGCGCCTAATTAATTTAGGTGGCGGTATAGACTTCTACTAACTAATTAGGATTTTCTATGCCCGGTATAGAAAATCGCTATTAGCTTGCTTACTACTAGCATCTTAGCGGCCCACCCGTCTTCGCGTTATCTACTAAATTCTGCCAACTACCGCATTATCGTATATTGTTTGGTTTTATTGCATATTGTTTGGTTTTGTTATATATTGTTTGGTATTATTATATATTATCTGTTTGTATATATATATATAGCAACCACAAAAAGAAGAGTTACTAGTGTTAGGAATAAGGCAAGTTGCCGTCGCATAAAGTATATTGCCGTCACGTGTTAACGTGGCCCTAGCGTAGTAAGGAACCTTAAGTTCCTTACCCCTTTCCTTATTCCTATTAATAACAATCAACTAATATCACTATAACCCTACTCAAGTAGTTGTTATTAGTGAGTCACCCTATGTTTCTAATACTTTATAACTAAGCTCCGTCTTAAACCCCTAATAAACTATAATTAATACCCTACTAAAGCTAGTAAGATTAGCTATGGAATATCTTATTTAAGCAAAAACGCTATATAAACTATAGACCCATTCTTCTATAATAGCACCTTCGTTAATTTTAAAATCTTTATTTCTTTATTAAAATAAATAAATAATAACGCCAGCCGTAAATATACAGCTGTTACTAAATTTAAAAACCTATAATAACGGAACCGAGACTTTACTAGCTTCTTTTCGGAATTTTTAGGCCTTATTAGTAAACTAGATTAGAATAAAGCCGCTAAAGTTACTGCTCTCTATTAAGCTATTTTAGATAAAATTAAAGCATAGTTAATAGGTAGAGAACTACCAAAGGACTTACCTAAATTTGCTATAATATATTAACAAATTAATAAGGACCTTTAATATAATAAATAGACTTATTCCCTAAAGCTAACTACACCTTATATTTAAAACTCTATAAACCTAATATATACCCTAAAGCGTAATCTATCTCTAAAACTAAAAAGCCCTATATATAACCCTATGGACCTTAATACTACTTAATCCTATATACCCTTAGGAACCAATAAACAAAAAAATATAAGCTATAAATAGGGAATGCTTTAGATGTAGTAAAAAGGGATATATTTAAAGAAATTGCTAAACTTACCCTTTTAAAAAGGTCCAACGTAGTTCCTCTTAGTTTATAAATTATACTTATTTTATAAATTATACTTAGTCGCTATAAAGTATCTTACCTTTAGTTAATTTAGAAAATAAATCGTCCTAGGGCTAAGTCGCGTTTTAAGATAAGAAGTAGAAGAGTATAAGTATTTAGGCTCTTTTAGCGCTAATATATAATATAACTCCCTTAATATACTTAGCGAAATTTAAATACTTAGAAAATAGAAGGAAGTATAAATCCTTATAGATAGCAAAGCCACTAGTATAGGCTTTATTAATATAAACTACGCAAAAACTTAACGCTTAAATTTAAAGAAACTTAATAAGCCTTAAGGCCTATGAGGCTTTAATAATAAGCCTTTAATATATAGCGAACTAATATACTACGCTCTTATAAAGATATAGATAAGCAAATACCTTAAATACGTTTCCCTATTTATAATACCCTTAAAGTATTATAAAGTAATACTTAGATATGGATAGCTAAAATAATATAACCCTTTAATTAGCTGGGATAAAGAAATACTAAAATTCTGTATAACTTACTGCCGAAATTATTACTTAAAATACTACTTGCCCTATAAATATACACACAACTATTTAAATTTAATATAATACAAATTACCCTTACTATAAACCTTAAACTAATATAATAAAGTTATAACTACTAATTATAGTAAAGAATGCGAAGGTAATATATTAAAACCCCTTAAAATTTATATAATATAAGCCACACCCTTTTATTTATTGGTAAGAAAATAAGACTATAAGATCTTTATTATAATACTGGAAGATATTAAAAAGGCATTAGAACTAAAGTAATATATTAACCCCTAACCACTTATACTTAAAGAATATTACAATCTAATTAATACGTTTAAGAAATAATTTATAAACTAACTACCCCCGTGTTACGGCTCGTACAAATGCCTCTAAACCGAAGCTTGTAGAATGCTGTGTTACGAAGATACTAAGCTAAGGAGCAGAGAAGGTCGAGGAAAGGATAGGTCTATATACACGAGCCAAGTCTCTAAGCGAGCCCCTGACTAGGCTGCATGTAGACGTCGCAGGGGCAGTGCCCCAGCGCCGTCACACCCCGCATTAAGATAAGCACAATTTTAAGATAGAACTTAAACCTAATATAACGCTAAAGTTTGGCCCGTTATATAGTATATCGCAAGAAAAGCTACTTATAATATAATAATACCTTAAAGAGTACCTAAAGAAAGGATTTATTCACCCTAGTTAATTACTATTCGCCTTATATAACGGAACCTTGTAGTAGGAACTACAATAGGCTCGTTATTAGGCTAGGTGTGTAGGTGATGTAAATTAAAGTTAACAACAAATAATAACTGGTGGAGTGGTTGCCTAATAGATTAACTCTAATTATATTCTAAGAATTACTACAAAGAAGGAACTATCTAGGTAGGGATTGAGGGTCCTTAAATACACAACTATACTCCTATAAAATCCTTCTTATACGTAATAAACGTCTTATACGTAAGGTACGTAAGTTCCTTCCATTCCTCTTATTTAATACGTAGCATGTTATATAACCTCGGCTACTATTCCTCATTATATAGTTCTACCGGCTCTATCCTAAACTGTGCCTAAATTAACCAACTAGCTTCTTCCAACTCCTCTCCTAGTAGTTGTAGCATCGTACTTAAAGCGTCCGTAACACCTTACTTATACTATTTATTAAGAAACCTAAAGGAGGCTTAAGGTTCTATATTAATTATTAAGCCCTAAATATAATTATAATTTAAAACTAATATCTAATTCCTCTACTTTAAGAAACGCTTAACTACTTAGTAAAAGTATAATACTTTATAAAGCTTAATATAGTCGCTACCTTTAATTAAATCCGTATTTATAAAGGAGATAAGAAATATATAGCTTTCTATATATAATAGGGACTTTTTAAATACCTAGTAATGCTATTTAGTATAAAGAACAGTCTTAGTACGTTTTAGTAATATATTAACAATACGCTTCGTAAATTCCTTAATATCTTTATTACCGCGTATATTAATAATATCTTAATCTATTTATCTTTACTTTTTAAGTATTAAAAGTACGTCTAAATAGTCCTTAAATGCCTATAAGACGCAGGCTTATAATGTAATATTAAGAAATATAAGTTCTACGCGTCCGAAGTTATATACTTAGGCCTAATTATATCCTATAATGGAATTAAAATAGACCTTAAGAAAATTGCTAGAATTATAAACTAGGAAAGTCCTAGTAGTATATAAAATATTTAAGGATTTCTAAGATTTACAAATTTCTGTTATTAATTTATTAATTACTTCTTAAAAATTATTTAGCCGTTAGTAAACTTAATAAGGAAAATTTTAAAATTTAAATAAACTACTAAATGTAAATAAGCTTTTAACGACTTAAAAATATTATTTTATAACTACTCTAATTCTTACCTACTTTAATCTAGACCTTAAATACATTATTAAAATAGACTTGTTTAATTATATACTAAAAGGAGTATTATTATAATATAATAAGAACGGCGAGCTACGCCTAGTAGCCTTTCTCTTCTAAAAACTTACCCTTATTAAATTAAACTATAAGATATATAATAAGGAACTGCTTATAATTATTAAATACTTTAAACAGTAGTATTTAAAACTTAAAGAATTATTATTCCTAATACGCCTATTAACGGACTATAAAAACCTATAGTACTTTATAACTATAAAGTAATTAATATAATACTAAATTAATTAGGCCGAATACCTCCTATAATTTAACTTTAAAATTATATACTAACCTAATAAATTTAATTAGAAGCCTAACTTATTAATATAACAATTATAGAACTTAACGTAATCCACCCCCAAGCTGGCCATACCCCCAAGCTGGCCACCTTAAAACTCACCAAAAATTAGAAAATTTATACTTTAATATCTTAACAACCACTAAATAATAAATTCTAATAATTTAGATTTGGACTTTTATATACACTCTACAGCTTCTATTAAAGGTGTATAGTAATTAGTTTAGTAGTTTTTAAGATATTATAATTTGGGGGCTAAAATAAAGCTAAATTACTACGAATTCGTATATCTTGAAAACCACTAAACTAATTACTATGCAACTTTAATAGAAGCTGTAGAGTGTATATAAAAGTCCAAATCTAAATTATTAGAATTTATTATTTAGTGGTTGTTAAGATATTAAAGTATGAATTTTCTAATTTTTGGTGAGTTTTAAGGTGGCCAGCTTGGGGGTGGATTACGTTACCTATAAACGCCTCTAATAAACGGATTATAAATTAATTATAAATTCTACTGCCCCCTAAACACTTTAAGAAACTATACCTTATATTTTTAAAAGCGGAGCTTAATAGGAATAAATTGGAAATTAATAAGTGGGATATAGAAATTAATAAATTAATAAAATATAAATATAAAAATAACCCCTAGATAGCAAATATAATAAAAGCAATTTAAATAGGGAGACGGTAATATAAGGATATTATACTCGCTAAATGCGAAATCCGTAATAATTAGTTATACTATTAATAAAAGATAGTAGTCCTAAATTCTAAACCCTTATAATTTAAGATACTTAAATTTATACACGATTTTCCTATAGTAGGGCATCTAGGCTATATAAAGACCTATAAAAATTATTTAATAAGTATATTACTAGCCTATAATGTATAACTATATACAAAAATACGTTTAAGTATATAGAATGTACGTACGTAGGAAGACCTCTTATATAAAAAAGTAAGGAGTGCTTTAACTATTGCCAATTCTAATATAAAGATGGCGAGATATCTTAATTAACCTACCTAACAATAATAGATTTACAAATATTATAGTAGTTATTAACCGTCTTATAAAAATATAATATATAATTTCTATAGACTTAATTAATATAATATTAGTAGCAGAATATTTTATTAAATACATTTTTAAGCTATACGGACTTCCTAATTTAATAATATCTAACTACGGAAGCTAGTTTATTTTAGACTTCTAGTAAGCCCTATATAAATAATTAAGTATATAAATATAACTCTTAACTATATTTTATCTAAAGATAAACGGTTAAACTAAAATTGTAAACGTAATTATGGAATAATACCTATAAATATACTACTCCTATCTATAAGACAACTGGAAAAGGTAGCTACCTTTAGCTAAGTTTACTGCGAATAATATAAGAAATAAATTAATAGGCATAATACTGTTTTACGCAACTTATAGATAAAACCCTTAACTTAGATTTAAACTATAACCCAAAATTAATATAATAGGACCTATAATTAAGAGGATTTAACTAATTAATGTGTTATGGACACTTTAAGTACAATATTACAACTACTAGGAGAGTAGTTAGAAGCAGCTAGTTAGTTAATTAAGGCACGGTCTAGGATAGAACTAATAGAGCTATATAACGAGGAATAGTAACTAAGGTTATATAACGTACTATATATTAAATAAGAGGAATAGAAGGAACCTACGTACCTTATATATAAGACGTACCTCACGTAGAAGGGGGATTTCTTAGGAGTACGGTTGTGTATTTAATAGACCACAGTCCCTACCTAAATAGTTTTTCTCTCTTTATAGTAAATCTTAGAATATAATTGGAGTTAATCTGTTAGGCAACTACTCCACTAGTTATTATTACGTTGTTAACTTCTTATTTACCTATATACCTAGCCTATTAATAAGTTTACCGTAGTTCCTACTATAAGGCTTCGTTATATATTTACTACTAAGGTTATAGTATTAACAAAGTTAAACAATATACCACTAAAAGTAGTAGCTACGACGGCGTCTACAGCGGCAACTACCTTAGGATTAGGTAATAACACTAGTATAGCAAATACTAACTTATAACCAGTTACTGTTAGATAGCTATAGGAAATAGTTAATTAATTAATAGATAATAATAAGATACTTAAAAAAAAGGATTAACGGGATTGGAGCGGCTAAGGTTAAGTTACCCTTAATTAAGCAATTCTTAGGAGAGAAATTAAAGCTTAATAAATTCCTTACGTAAATGCACTTTAAGGTTATATAGGAAGGAGTTAAACTAGGAACGTCTATAGATTAAGTTGCTTACACAGAATTGTTCTTAACGGGAAGGGCACTTAAGTAATTTAAACTTTACCTTACGGAGGTATAGGAATACAGTATAATAACCACCAACTAGGAGGTACGGTATATATTCTTAAGTTAGAATGGGTTCGCGGAATAATTAACGCAAATGTTTAAAGACCTAAAGGCAACTATTATAGTAAAGAGAAAGCTTTAAAACCTAATATAAAGAACTTTAGCAATTAAATATATAATATAGTTTTAAATATTAGCAATATAGGTTAAATAGAATAATAAAGCGCTTATAGCATAGTATAAGTAAGGACTTAAAGTAAAAGTCTAGGACGTAATTATTCTAATAGAAGATGCGGATACTTTTAGGGATTTAATTAATTAAGTAATTAAGATTAATAATAGGATCTACTAAAGAAAGCAGACGAAAAAGGGTTAGGATAGAGTTCTATAGTTATATAAGGTATAAGGCACGCAACAATAAAGTTAAAGTTAAAGACTATAGTATAGCGCAGAGCTAATAGACCTAAGTAGTACTAAAGAATCTAAAAGATAAAATAAGAAATTATAGAAACCTAAAGGACAAGGATTAAGTAATTAAAGGTTTAAGGAGTAGAGGTTAAACCAGGGATCTTAATAATAGAAGACGTTTAGGCGGACTCTATAATAAGAAAAATAGTTTAAAAAAGGAGCTTATATAAATTACAGAAAATAGGGTTATTATACTAAAGACTATAAAAGTAGTTAGAGTTACTATATAGTAAAAGAAATAAGACTAGTAGACGATATATATATATAAAGGGATAATAATATACTACAAGGAATAAAAGAGTGTTTAATTAAAAGTTTTGCGTTCTGTTATAATAACGTATACTAAATTTATAAAGACGCTAAGTATGGCGTAAGCTATTAGCTATAGGGGCTAAAATTATTAGAGTTTAGAGGAACTAATAAACTAGTTCGTAGATCGAACATTAAGGACGATAAATTTAACATAGGCGAAATATTCTATAATAATAAGGTAATAAAGGTAGCTTACTAGGAGTATATAGACCTTAAAGATATTATAACAAAGGTAGAGGATAATTCCACTATAAAATAGGGAACATTAGTAGGGATTAAAACCCTACTAGATATAATGTCTATTACTTTATAAGACGTAAGAGAAGTAGGATAATAAACCACTTTAGCACTTAATAAAGGTAAAAGGCTACAGACTTAAGATTCTTAAGAAGAGATAAGAGATAACTAAGATTCTTAGGATAAGATAAGGTAAGCTTAAGGACCTATAATAGATAATAATTAATAGAGCAGAGTAACGGTTTAGTTTAGCGATATATAAATAAGCTTAGGACGAAGTTTCCTAAAAGTATAAGACTCTTAAGACGAGATAAGTAAAATTTAAGATTCTTAAAACGAGATAAAAACACTATAGAAGCCTAGTTGGACTAAGGCTAGAATAAAGCTTAAGATAAAAGTAAGCTTAGGATTAAAATACTAGGGGGTCTAGTAGCTTTTTAGATTGTTACAGTATAGTAGTTGGTTTAGGGTAAATAACTACTACTAGTTTAGGACTCGCGTTCCGTATATTAACCTTAGGGGATAGCGTTTAGTCTTAGGGCCCTAATATAGGCATTTTAAGGTTACGGATTTCTTCTTAGAAGGCTTTAATTAATTCTTAGTATTGGGCCTTTTATTATACAAGGGTATTAATAAAGGATGTCTATAAACCTACTATCTGCTCTTTAAGTACAGTAAGTATATTAGCTGCCATTATAGGAGCTTTAGGTATATTCTGTATTTTAACGGTAATATAGGTGTTTTAACGCAATATAGTATTACAGAGTAAGTATAAGCGGCGATAATATGTAGCAAGGTAGATATTATTAAGCTATATATATAAATTATATAAGGAAGTTAAAACGTTGCGCAAGGAAAAAATATAAGAAAATGGGAAGAAAGGGTATATATTATTAACTTGGTTACTTAGTTAATATATATATAGAGCAAAATAGAATTCGGGTAGTAGTCCTAGCAGAATTTAGTAGGATTTAGTAGAACTTAGCGGAATATAGTAGAATATAGCAGATTGCTGTTAGATTGCTATAGATTGCCATTAAATTGCCGTCTTGTGGTCGGTCTCTAGTTGCTAAATTAGTAGAAATAGGTGGACGTGTATAAGGTGTTTGTTATAAGACACCCTTATAACACCTTGCACACGTCCACCTATTTCCACCAACTTAGCAATTAGAGACTAACCGCGAAATAGCAATTTAATGGCAATTTAATAGCAATCTAACGGCAATCTACGGCATTCTGCTATATTCTGCTAAGTTCTACTAAATTCTACTAAGTTCTGCTAGGACTACAACCTAAACCTTATTCTACCCTATATATATATTAACTAAGCAACCAAGTTAATAATATATGCCCTTTCTTCCCATTTTCCTACCTTCTTTTCTTATATAACGTCTTAACCTCCTTATACAGTTTATATATATAGCTTAATAATATCTACCTTACTATATATTATCGCCGCTTATACTTACTCCGTAACATTATATTATATCAACTTTATATACCACCTCCAAAATGCAGAACGACCCTAAAGCCCCTATAATGGCCGCTAGTATTATATCTACACTTTAAGAACAACTAGCAGAAATATAAAAGTCTTTTATAGACGCCCTTATATAAAACTAAGCTACTTTAAATTAATAATAAGCCGAATAAGAAGCATAATACTAGCAATTAATTAAGGACCTCTAAGAAGAAATCCGTATACTTAAGAGGCCTATATTAGGACCTTAAGACTAAACACTATCTTTAGAGATAAACATATGAAACGCGAGCCCTAAACCTATAGTAACTGTCCACCTTAAACTAACTACTATATTAAAACGATTTAAACGACTACTAGATCCCCTGGTATTTACTAGTAAATAATAAAAACTCTAATTATTCTTAAGCTAGCTTAAAAATAAGCTAATTAGTAACGCTAATTGTTACCTAACCGAAGCTAACTAACTCTGTTATACCCTAAGTTAACTAAGAGGAAAGGTAGCTAACCTTATTAAACCTCTTTAGCCAACCTTAGTATAAAGCCTAGTTGTACTTCTTAAAGCCTTATATAGTAACCTAAACCGCTAAGCTACTACCTAGAGAAAGATAAACTATATAGCTTAAAAAACGAAAAGTTTCCTAATATACTTCTCCGAATTTAACTATTACGTAAGGAAAACAGGCTAAAACGACTCCGTATTAATTAACAGCCTTATTAAATCTTTAAGCCCTAAACTAAAAACCTCCCTAATAGGCGTAGACCTACCAAAAGCCCTTAATACCTACGCAAACGTCATTAATAAACGGTATAACGATATACTACGCCTAATACCGAAGTCCGCCCCCTAATATAATACGGCAACCCTATAAACGTCTACTAAGTTATTATCTTAGCCTAAGCACCCTAACGCCATAGATATTAATACTGGAACCCTAGAGTACGCCCTACTAGGGTCCCCTAAATAAGAAAGACGCATTAAGCTAGGCCTCTACTTTAAGTGCGGAAGTAAGAACCATATCTTAAAATACTATCTCGTCCTCTTACCTACGCCCTAAAACGATTTATAAACGGCTAATACTAGCAACCGTTTACCGCATTAATCTTCTAGTTACCACCCCCAATCTTTACCTAGTTCCAGCCCTGTATCTAGTAAGTACTACTTATAAAGGCAAAGCTATAACCAACGTTCTATAGGAACCCTTTCCCGCTTATTACTAAAAGGCATATTTTAGAGTTAAGTTGCTCTCTAAGACGGCTCTACCTTAGGATCTTATTAAATGCTTTAGATGTTACAAACTCTAACTCTTAGGATTATAGCATAACTATTAACTATTATCTTTAGCAGAATGGTTAATAGGCTAACGCTTAAATCCTAATTAATACAGGAGCTAGCAGTATAGGATTTATTAATAAGATCTTTGTGTAAGATAATAGTTTTACCTTAACCCCCCTTAACCGGTATATTAACATATTTAGATTTAATGGCAAACGCACCATCTTAGGTTGTATTACCTATATAGTAGCCCTAAGACTTTAATACCTAAACCATAAAGAACTAATTAAGCTTTTCGTTATTACCCTAAGTCACCTAGTAATCCTTAAATAACCCTAGATAAAGCTATATAAGGTAATTATTAATTAGGACAACCTTAAGCTTCTATTTACCGCCTCCCGTTATAAGCAAAAGTGCCTTACTACTTGCTACTTAGACCCAAAACTAAAATCTAAAAAATCTACTAGGATCTACTAGTTTAAAATTTCTATAACTGTCCACCCTATACCTAAGGAATCTACCAGATTCTACTAACCTAGGAATTCTACCGAATTCTACTAATATAAGAATTCTACCGACATCTACCAAGGATCTAAAAACTCCACTAAATTCCATAAGCTATTATTAAGCACTACACCGCCCTAAGCTAAGTAAAAGCTTAAGCTTAATACGCAAGAATACTAAAAGGACTGGTATTCTACTATAAAAAGGATTCTTAAAGAACCTAAACCTAAATCTAATACTAACTCTATACCTAATACCAAACCTAAACCTAAATAAGAAACTATAGACAATCTGAGCAAGCTTAGCACCCTAAATATCCGCATAATTAGAGCTACTCCATTAGTATAACTTTCTAAGAAACTTAAACATACGATCTTCGCTATCACTATAGCTAATATTAAGAAGGCCTTAGCACTAAAGAAGCACACCAACCCTACTACAAAGGTACCAGTAGAGTACTATAACTGCCTAAAGGCATTCTTATAAAAGGAAGCCGATAAGCTACCGAAACACCAATTATATAACTATAAGATTATACTTAAAGACGGAAAGCAGCTTAGATTTAGACCCCTATATAAAATGTCCTAAAATAAACTCTAAGTGCTACGGAAGTATCTAGATAAGAACCTAAGTAAAGGATTTATTAAAGCGAGCTTATTACCTATAGCCGTACTAGTAATCTTTATTAAGAAACCTAGCGGCGGTCTATGCTTCTGCGTAGACTACTAAGCTCTTAACGCCGTTACCGTTAAGAACTAATATCTAATCCCGTTAATATAGGAGACACTAAACTAACTAAGTAAGGCTTGCTACTATACGAAGCTTAATATTATTTCTATATTTAACCGCCTCTGTATAACAAAAGGAGATAAATAGCTTACTATATTCCGTACTTAATATAGATTATTTAAATATTTAGTAACGCTATTTGGCCTCGTAAATACCCCGAACTCGTTCTAACATTACGTAAATAATACCCTACGTCCCTACCTAAACATCTTCTGTACTGCTTATATCAACGACATCCTAATATATAGTAATAACCTAACCGAATATTAGAAACACGTTAGCTTTATTCTATAAGCCCTATATAGAGCTAGTCTATAGTTAAATATAGATAAATACGAGTTCTATAAAACGGAAGTCTTATACCTTAGACTCCTTATTTCTATAAACAGTATATAAATAGACCTAAAGAAAGTTAAAGCAATTATAAACTAGTAAGAACCCAAGAACTTTAAGAATATAAGAGCCTTTATAGGATTTACCGATTTCTACTAACGGTTTATTAATAACTTCTCCGCCCTAGTTTTACCCCTTATTACTCTAACCTAAAAGGATAAAACCTTTATCTTTAATAAAGAATATAAGAAGGCCTTTACTTATCTAAAGGTTATATTTACTACTGCACCTATACTCTAATACTTTAACCTAGAGTAAATAAGTGTTATAGAAGCCGACTTATCCAATTACGTTACTGGAGGCATTCTGTCTTAATACAATAAAGAAGGAGTATTATACCCTATAGCATACTTTTTAAATCAACTAAGCCCTACTAAATATAATTACGAGATCTATAATAAAGAATTGCTAGCCATTATTAGATACTTTAAGCAATAGCGACCCAAACTAGAAGGCGCCGGATTTTTAATTAAGGTCCTTAGCGACTATAAGAACCTACAGTACTTTATAACCACGAAATAGTTAAGTTATTATTAGGCTCGCTAGTTAAAATATCTATTACGCTTCTAATTCTTAATTATATACCGCCTAGGCGTCTAAGGTTAGAAGCCTAATACCCTAACCTAATGCTTATAAGACGCGCCAGCCCTAGAAGAAGCGCGCTCTTACTAAAATTAGACCCTACTTCGCCCTAAACTATTTAACCCTCTTACTAAAGGTCTTATAGTATACGTCCTTAAAATAACTAATTGATAGATTAAATAGATTATAGTTAATAAATACTTAAATAACGAGTTTATCTAAGAGACGCTTAAACTAATGCAAAATAGCATTAAACGCTCTAGAAAGATTTCTCTAAGTAAATACAAAGCCTGCGGAAACCGCCTATATTACTAGAACCGTTTAATTATCCATAATTATAATAAGCTTAAGATTAAGCTCCTTAAACATATATATAATCTACTAGTAGCCGGCTACCTAGGCTAAGGAAAAACCCTAGAACTGCTCTAATAAGAATACTATTAGCCAAATATACACAATATAATATAAAGGTACGTCTCTAGCTACCATATCTGCCGACGAGCTAAAGCTTCGCATAAGACGTATAACGGCCTTCTAAAGCCACTGCCTGCTCCGGACCAAAGATAGAAGGATATCTTAATCGACTTTATTATTAATCTCCCCGTAAGTAAAGGCTACATAAATATTATAGTAGTTGTAGACCAACTGTCTAAAATAAGACACTTAATCGCCTGCCCTAATATATTAATACTTACCGTTGCCTAGCTATTTTTAGATCACATATAGAAACTCTACAGACTCCCTAAAACGATTATCTCTAATAAAGGCAGCTAGTTTATCTCTATATTTTAAGAAAAACTAACTACCTAACTTCGTATTAAAGCACTATTATCTACGGCATACCACCCGGAAACGGATAGTTAAATAGAACGTGTAAATGCTATAATGGAGCAGTATATTTAGATATACACGTCGTACTTATAAGATAACTAGATTGACTAGCTTATATTCGCCAAGTTTACGGCAAATAATTCCGTTTTAGAAACCACAAAGGTCTCCCCATTTCTGGCTAACTATGGCTAGTATCTATAAATAGGTTTTAAACCCTTTAGCAACGTTCTTCGCCCTACTTATTAAGCCTTATAAATTATAAAAGCAAACAAATTCGTAGAAAAGATGGAGGAACTATAATAGTTCCTTATTAACGAAATAATATAGGCCCAATCTGTTTATAAAGCCGCAGCAAATAAGAAACAAACCCTAGCACCAGCCTATTAAATTAGTAACTTTATCTAGCTAGATATAAGAAATCTAAACACAAAACGACCTATTAAGAAACTTAATTAGAAAAACGCTGGCCCTTATAAGGTCAAGAAGGTCGTCTTCTCTTACTCCTACCAATTAAAGCTCCCTAATATAGTTAAAATCCACCCCATATTCTACACGTCAGTCCTCTATCCTACTACCCCCGTATTAAACGCCCTACCTAGACAGATATAGGACCCTCCCCTACTAGTTAAAGTAGATAGTAAGAACGAGTACTTTATTAAAAGAATTAATAATATTAAGTACGACAAACGGAAACGCTAATATATATATCTTATAAAATAAAGAGGCTTTACTAAGTCCTTATAGGAACCTATTAACTCTATAGGACTTATATAAGCCGTAAAAGACTTTTATAAACTCTACCTAGAACTACTATAGCCCCATCTTACAGAAGCTTAAGTTTAAAGGGGGGGTACTGTTACGGGACACCCTCGTAATACCTTATACACATCTACCTGTTTCCACCAACTTAGCAATTAGAGACTAACCGCGAAATAGTAATTTAACGGCAATCTAATGGCAATCTAATGGCAATCTACGGCATTCTGCTATATTCTGCTAAGTTTTACTAAATTCTACTAAGTTCTACTAGGACTATAACCTAAACCCTATTCTGCCCTATATACATATTAACCAAGCAACTAAGTTAACGATATATACCCTTTCTTCCCGTTTTCCTACCTTCTTTCCTTACGTAACGTCTTAACCTCCTTATACAGTTTATGTATATAGCTTAATAATATCTACCTTACTATATATTATCGCCGCTTATACTTACTCCGTAACAGTGTTATAGGGATGTCCTATAATATATAATATTATAGAACTTTATAAATACCTAACTAAATATAGTTTAACTACTTCTAATATCGCGCAGTTCTCGATAAATTTTATAATAAAGTGTTAAAATATAATAGTTAACTTAATTTATCTATTTAGTAGATACTAATAGGCTAGCCTCCTTACGCCGCTAGAAGATTAATTCTTAATATAAAGACAATAACTCTATAATTAAAATCCTTAACTATTTAAATGACTAATAATAAACATTACTATTATATTATCCTCCTGGCTATAGCGGTATTACTAAACCATATCCTTCTCTTATAATTAGACTAGTGTCTCCTATTATATTTTAGGTGCTTATAGGGATTTAGCAACTCTTATCCTATAAACTTATAAGTACCTATTAAGATTTCCGCTTAAAAAAGGTCTTTAGCGTATTTTAAGCCCTTAAATTTTAAATTTAATATATCTAGAGGTATTAGAAATAAAAAAAGTCGTAATATAAAGCCGAACTTATAAGTCCGTTTATGCGAAGTGTGATAGCTTAAACTATTGCATAAATATCTTAATAGAGACTTAAATATATGCTTGCAAGATAAAGCAAACAAATACTATATTACGAAGATATTAAGCTAAGGAGTAAGAGAAGGTAGTGAGGCTACGTCTATATATATACGCCAAGTCTTAAGCGGACCCCTAACTAGGTGACGCGCTCTAGCGCCGTTATATTACCCCCCCCCCCTTTAAAAAAGCCTGCCCTTAGGCTTTATTCTCTAGGTGCTGTTTACCTTATATATAGGGAAAAATAGATTAAATCTTGCCCCTTTGTAGCTAATAAATCTCCACATCTATATCCAAATCCGATTTTAATTCCAATCGTTAATTGCGAAGGATCGCTATACTAATCTGCTTCTTAAATGGCTATAATAGACAATCTTTAACCCAGTGGTTATGTGCACTATAATATACGCAACGTCCTTCCAATCTATATTGTTCTTAGTAAGCTGGTGATATAAATTAAGCGTGGGGGCCTATAAGGGAATTAGTAGATCGCGGGGTTGTAGATTTAGGGGGTGTGGATCTAGGGTTAGGGGTATTAATTGCGTTAATTCTAATAGCACCGATATCCGTAGGTTCCGTTCTACGTTAGTAGTTGTCATTACCGTTACTATTGCTAGAAGACTATACCGTAGAATAAGAAGACGATTGGCTAGCTAGCTGTTAAACGATTTAAACAAAATTAGGGTATTTTTACGGTGGGTTAAGTTACTAATTAAGCCTGCTATAGATGGTTGAGCTTAACCCGTTCCTAAATATCAATATCTTGTTAATATCTGGCCAATTCTACCCGTTTGCCTCGTATAGAACGAGTTCAAATTTTGATATATAGGTCGGTACTAAATCGTTATCTTGCTGTAGAGACAGCAACCTATCCTCCGCCTTTTATACCTTATTTGGATTATTATAGACCTATACCAGCTAATCTAGAATTAAATTGTAATCCTATAAATTTAACTTTTCTGCCTGTCTAAGCTAAGGGAGAACTATTACCTATACGCTGCTATTAAGATTTAAGTATACGTAGTAAAACTACGCAACTGTATCGCTAATAGCCGCACTATTAACCCGTAGCTTTGCCTTAATTAATAGCAACTAAGTATCAAATTTATAAGAATGTCCGTTAAACTTTTCGGGGTCTAGAAGGGAGGGTTTCGGTTAGGAGGGGGTGGTTAAATTAGAACGTAAAAATTAGACTTCTGCCTATAGCTGTGCTACCTAGGCCTATAAGTTCTTAAAAGCCTACATTAGATCTATTATAAAAGAAGAAAAGGAAGATAATAATAATAAAGGAGAAGAAACGCGAGCCTAGGGTAAACCTGGGAGAAGCTATAGGTATTGCTCGCACGTATATACGATTAGCCTATGCGGAACCTAAGACCTAAAATACCGCAGCCTGTATATAACTAGGGAGCTTAATATAATGTAACGGCTTGAACTATTAAATAAATGTCTTAATAGAGACTTAAATAAATGCTTATAAGATGAAGTGAACAAATGCTATATTATAAAGATATTAAGCTAAAGAGCAAGAGAAAGTGGTAAGGCCACGTCTATATATATACGCTAAGTCTTAAGCGAACCCCTAACTAGGTGACGCGCTCTAGCGCCGTCACACGAAGCATATCTTGCCTTCTAGCGTAGCTCCTCTAATATATATTACAATTTGCTTATAGAGCTGGTGTGGAAAGTTCCGAAGCAGGAGTACTATTACTGTTTGTAGGAGAGGTCTTGTTCTACCGTATAGGTAGTGCGAATAAATAGCCTCTATGTATTTTTAAAGAACTATTAGGAGTTGCTAAGAGGGTTTATAATGGTTTTATCTATTAAGTATCCCTAATATTAACTTAACCTATAATCTAATCAATCCTTAGATTATATTCCTATAACTAAGGCATTCCTAATACTGCCTTATCCCGTCCTAATAGTAGGATATTAAAAGATATCTTAATTAGTCTCCCTTTAATGGTTATATAAATAGGTCCTATTTTAAGATTAATAATCCCTTTTCTATAGGTTATTAGATCTCCTAAAATTGTTATTAATAGGTAGAGTTGCTCCTTTTACCTATAAGGTAATCCTATTTTCCTAACTACTACTAATAAGATATAGTTTCTTATCGCTCCACTATCTATTAGTGCTTTGAACTTTTAATCTTACCACTTAATTCGTAAATTTAGGTATTATCCTTAAATTTCTTTAAGGGTCTAAGGCTTTACTACTAGCTCCCTCTAGTCCTATAGGCCTTTCCTTTTCCTAACTATTAGCTACTAGATCCTATTTATACTTAGTCCTCTTTTAACTAATACTTAGTTTATTTTTTTCCCCTTAATATACTATAGATAGGTATTTTCTAGATATTCCCACCACTACTATTTATCTAGGCATTTTTCTATAAGGAATCTTTCTAGTTAAAGTATTAAGTCGCCTAACTCCTAAACATTCGTTAGATGCTAGCTATATATATACTTAATATTTCTATACCTTGCCTTATCTAGTGCCCAATATATCCTTATTAGGTACTTATAGTTTTTATCCTTTAGTGCTTTATATATATTATATATATTATCTACGTATATAATCTATACTAATATATAGTGTGCTAGGTATTTTAGGTTAACTCTTAGCTTATCTTTATTCTTAAGTTTAAACCTCTATTATAGTAATCTAAGTATTATAACCCCGTTCGCTAGTACTAAGACTTATCTTCCGCTTCTCTAGTTCTCTAATTACTTCTCTAAATCTTTTAACGTTATAATTAAGGCTCCCTTAATATAGCTTATAGTCTTTTCTATAATTAATTGATTTTAAATAACTTGTTCGTCTAACTATATATAGAAATCTTCCTACTTATCGTTATGCCGTTGCCTATACCGTTTTTAGTACAGCTCCTTAAGTATATATAATCTATCCGTAAGGAAGTATCTCCTTATTACTGCATTATAACAGCCCTTTATATACCGTTCTTTAAATCTAGTTAGAATCCCTAGATCTTCTTCTTACTCTAGTTTATTTAGCCATTTTACTCTTAGCGTGCCTATCTTACGCCTATTAGTAATTCTCCGTATAGGTGTTTTATTCCTTATATGTCCTAAAATGCTAAATCTTTAGTCTAGTTTCTATTCTTACTATACGGTAATTCTTTATTTAAATTTATCCATAGTTTCCGTTTTTTCGCGTCTCGCGAGTAGATCTTTAAAGTCTTCTTACTTTTTAATCTTAGTATTAATTTTCTTAATAGTCCTTATCCATATATTAGAGTCTTAGTCCCATAAGATCCTTAATTCTAAACTTGCTTTTATCTTAAGCCGTGCTTCAGCCTTAGTCTTATTAGGCTCTTATAATATTCTTATCTTGTTTTAAAAATCTTAAATTTCGCTTATCTTATTTTAAGAATCTTATATATATTGGAATCTTCATCTAGTACTTATTCGTATATTCTTAAACTAAGCTACTGCTCTTTCCTATCTGTTTTTATCTGTTATAGATCCTTAAGCTATCCTTATCTTATCTTAAGAATCTTAAACCTATAGCCTCTTGCCTTTATTAAGTGGTAAGTTAGTACTAGTAGTTATTTACTTACTTAATCCTTCGTAGATACTTCTCCTTCCGTCTTATAAAGCGATAAATGCCGTATTTAATAGTATTATAATTCCCATTACTAAACCTTGCTCTATAGCGGTTTTAGTCTCTACCTCTAATATAACTTCTTTAAGGTCTATATACTCTTAGTAAGCTGTCTTTATTACCTTATTATTAGTAAATATTTTACTTATATTAAATTCATCGTCTTTAATATCCAATCTGCGTAATAGTTCGTTAGTTCCTTTAAATTCTAATAACTTTAGCTCCTATAGCCAATAACTTGCGCTATACTTAGCGTCCTTATAAACTCTATATATATTATTATAGTAAAACGCGAAGTAGTTAATTAAACACTCTTTTGTTCCTCGCAGTACATTATTATCCCTCTATATGCGTATATTGTCTACTAGTCTAGTTCCCTTTACTATATAGTTATTCTAACCACCTCTATAGTCTTTCGTAAAGTAACCCTATTTTTTATAGTTTATATAAGTTTCTTCTTTAAACCATTTTTCTTATTATAGAGACCGCCTAAACGTCTTCTACTATTAAGATCCCTAGTTTAGCCTCTGCTTCTTAAACCTTTAATTACTTAAACCTTATCCTCTAGGTTTCTATAGTTTTTATTTTATTTCTTAGTTTCTTTAATACTACTTAGGTTTATTGGCTCTCCGCTATACTATAGTTTCTATATCTATTATTACGTTTTATATAACCGTAATAATCTATCCAGCTTTTTCTTAGCTTGTTCGTTTTAATAGATTCTATTATCCACTTTAATTACTTATTTAATTAATATCCTTATATTCTCTAGGTACTCTATAAATATTATTATAGTTTATACTTTAGACTTTAATCCCTATTACCACTATACCATTAACGCCTTTTTGTTTTATTTAGTTTACGTTATATAGGTTTAGAATTATATTATATAGTCCATTACTAATCCTTATTAGGTAAGCTCTCGTAGCTTCCTTTTAGCCGTTGCTTCTGCCTTAGGATCCCTATATATTTAGGTAAGTCTACTTATAAATCCTTCCCAGCTTAAGAATATATACTTTACCTCTATATTGCTTATTATTAAGCTATTTGCTTTATACTTTATTAAGTATAATTTAAACTACTTAAGTGCCCGTTCTACTAGGAATAGTCCTATATACGCCACTTAGTCTACTATAATTAGTAACTTTACACCCTCGTTTCTAATCTTTAGCCTTATTTAGGTTAAGAATCCTTTTAACTTAATTTTTTTGCCATTAAACCTTTTAATAAATAGCATCTTAATCTTAGTTATACCCATCTTATTAATCCTTTATTTAAGTGCCATTCTATTACCCGTAAGTTGGTTAACTACTACCTATAACTAATCTATTATAACTACCTATAAGTTACTGCTAGCTATACTAGTGTCTCTACTTATACCTAAGGTTGTTACTACCGTTATCGGCGTCGTGTCTAGTGCTTTTAGTAGTATGTTACTTAACTTCCTTCTACTATAACCATGGTAGTAAATATATAACGAAGCCTTATAGCTAAGGACTGCGGTAAACTCGTTATCGGGCGTTAGGTATTATTAGTCATATAGGGTGACTTACTAATAACGACTACTTAAGTAGGTTACAGTGATGTTAGTTAAAAAGCTTACTTATTTAATTAACGGAGGGCGAGGAGCTTAATTGTAAGAGTACATATATTAGATCCCGCCGCGCTTACGAACAAGTTCGTAAGCACTCCGTGTCTTTTTGGCCGAATGGCGACGTTGGGGCGGGAAACGTTACAATTGTGCTTGCGAACTTACTGGGGCCAGGTATGGGCTATTGGTAGTGGGTTAAGGGTTTAACCCCCGACGGTCGCATACTTCGCTTTAGTACAGTTAAACACGTCTATCCCTTCGGCGGCCAGCGTCCTCGCTTGGCGCCAAGCCCGTGCCCCAACGTACGCGCCAGCATGTAAACAAGCCAAATAGCTAGTTATTTTCCACAATTCAATGCTCTACAATGCCTACAACATTTTCCAATAATATCGACCTCGTGCAGAAGGATCTAAAGCCTCGAGCGCACCCTAAACTCCCATACCCCAAGCCTACGCAGCTGCCTGCATTTGAGCCACTACAAATTAACAACTACAACGCGCCAGGCACCCCCAATATACCTTCAGGTCTTAATCAGCATGATCCTATAGCCCTATTCTGCCTATTCTTTACCAATAAAATGGTAGAGAAAATGGTGCGCTAGACGAACGAGTACGCTACAGATTACCAGCCGTCTAAGGAGGATGCACCGCTTAGCCGTGCATAGAGGCCTACAAATAGGAGAGAGTTATACGCTTATTTTGGAGTCGTTATTTATATAGGAGTGGTAGTACAGCCGTCAATTAAGGCCTACTGGGCGACTAAAGCCGGCATGGCCAACTAGCCAAGCAACTACATAAGCAGGATCCGTTTCCAGCAGCTCGATCGCTACATTCGCGCCAGCTCTATACCAGACGATGGCTTCCACACAACATTTGACCGCGTAGATGAGCTCTCTAAGCATATTCGAGTACGCTGCCGGCAGTACTAGGCACCAGGCACGCATTTAGCCGTCGACAAGACAATAGAGAGGTTCATAGGCAGGGCGTCCGAGATTGTAAACATTCCAACGAAGCCTACACCTAAAGGCTTCAAAATCTGGGTTCTAGCTAATTAAGGCTACGTTCTAGATTAGCTATAGCACGCTAAAGGCGACAACAAAGGTCCCGTTAACCTTAATAAATCCTTTATTCGCGATAGCTTTACACCAACTAAAGCCGTTATTCTTAATCTTCTCCTCTAGCGCGACGCTAATTCAGACAAGCGACTCTACCCGCCTAGCCAACACGTAGTCTGGCTTAATAATCTCTTCAGTAGTATTAAATTGTTCGAGCAACTGCGCGCTAAGGGTATTAGAGCTGTAGGAACTTTTCGGCTTATAAAGACAAAGCGCAAGGAGCTAGATAATAAGAAAAAGGATAAGAAAAAGGGGACAAAAGCTAAAGAGAAGCTGCCGGCTAAGGCCATTAATGCACAGCTAGCAGACCTCAGAACAATCCATAAGCCCCAAATTCCATAGGGGACGCTCTATGGAGAGTTATCCAAGAGTCACCAGGTAATAAAAATGGCCTAAAAGGACGCCAGGGTCGTTTTATTCCTATCAACAGTTTATAATAGTGAGTTTAGTGTTAAGCCTTGGCGCTGCAGAGCCGCACAAAGCTGCTGACGTCATACATCGCCAGGTCAAGTGTACGTCTGCAAACTACGAAAAAAGCCTACCCCTACGGCTACAGGCTTCGCACAGACCAAGCTAGTGTTTAGTGACGAGTTTAGGGCCTAGCTAAACATACCCGTGCACATCAACAAATACAATTTACACATATACGGCGTTGATATTGCCGATCAGCTACGTAGCTACTACAACACCTAGAGGATACATTTAAAAACGTGGCGGCCGCTATTCAGCTTCCTACTAGACACCATTATCACTAACTGCTACAAGCTATCGAGCTACCAGCCGCGGCCTGGCCAGCATATTAGCCCCAAGGATACCCACCTATAATTCCACATGGACCTCTATGTCCAACTTTATAAGGCCTCACAGCAGGCTATAGGACAGCGCCGTCCTAGAAGCGATAGGAAGGGCACCAGCCAGGTTACCTGGAGGCCGGTAAAGGAACATAAGCTTGTAAAGCTATTCAGAAAGCAGCAAAATTGTAGTGCATGCATTAAAGCCAGTCAGAAGGTTATAAATACAAACACCATAGCCAGGAAGCCATTGGCGGATCTATCGGTCAACACCACTAAGAAATCTCGCAGTAGCCAGGACTAGAAGCGCCCTCAGCGCTCCTAAGACTCGATTTGGGTACTCTATATATCACATTCCTTTCTATACAGTTGCCGGTGCACATAGCTCAGTTTACACCGGCTGGCAGGACCATATAGCCAAGCTCAACTCCAAAGACTAGCTTATATATAGTAGATACACGTATTTAAATTGCTTCGCCTAGGTGCAGTCAGGGTTGTTTTGGATAATGCGAATAAGCGAGCATAAAATATCCTTTATCCAATAGAAAATGCATAAAATATCACAATCGATAAGGATAAAAGTGCCCTATGCGGGGCTTTTCTACCCCAACCAAGCAGAATAGGACAGAATTCTGCAGAATTTGGCAGAATTCGGTGGACTTAGCAGAATTTGGTAGAATTTGGCAGATATTCATAAAGCTTTGCGTATGGAGGCTTTGCATGAAGCTTTGCACAAGGCTTTGCACAAGGCTTTGCACGAGGCTCTGTATAAAGCTTTGCATGAAGCTCTACACGAAGCTCTGCGGAGGCTCTGCACAAAGCTCTGCACAAAGCTTTTATATAGAGCCTCCATAGTAGAGCCGTCGTATGCAGAACCGTCGTACGCAGAGCCATCGTGCAGAGCTTTGTATACAGGTGTCGATTGAGGGTCCGTGCGCAGGTCAAGAATGAGAAGTCTATCTATTGAATGTGGCTCTAGGGCCTCTATATATATACATGAAAAGGGTAATTGAGTCGGTAACCGAGTCAAGGGGTCGGTGACCGAGTCAAGGTGCAAGGTAGTGGCAAGGATGTCCGTTTCAGATTGACAACAGGGCTTCGTGCAGAGCCTCCGTCGCAGAGCTTCGTGCAGAGCTTCGCGCAAAGCTTCGTGCAGAGCTTCGCGCAGAGCTTCTGCAGAGCTTTGCGCAGAGCTTTGTGCAGAGCTTCCGCAGAGCTTTGTGCAGAGCTTCCACAGAGCTTTGTGCAGAGCTTCGTGCGGAGCCTCTGTATACAAAGCTTCCATGCGTAAAGCCAGATGTAGAGCTATATATAGAGCCACCTACTAATATTTAAAAGAAAAGGATAATATAACTTTATTTACTAGGTTTAAATTAGTTATTTTTATATAATAATAAAGAAGAAGGCGACTGAAAGATTATTTAGGGTATGCCAAGACTTATCGCGATAAAATGCAATGGATATCCTTATCGCGATAAGGATATCCATTCCGTCTTATCGCGATAAGATTTATCCAAAACAACCCTGGGTGCAGTCCTCATCACGGAGCCAAAATCTAGAGCCTCTGATTGGCCAAATCCTTATCGATAACTGAGGACGTAAATTGGCCGCCGAAGGGATAGGGGTTAGGCGAAGAGGCGTCGGCTTGTGTCCGATTAGGCTTGGACTCCAAGCAGCCTTCGTTACTGGGGACTCCTAATATATGGTGCGACTCTTTGTATGCGGACCCCCTGCGGCTTAGCGTTTAAGGGCGAACGCGTAGAGGGGAGGGCAATTGTAAGAGTACATATATTAGATCCCGCCGCGCTTGCGAACAAGTTCGTAAGCACTCCGTGTCTTTTTGGCCGAATGGCGACGTTAGGGCGGGAAACGTTACATTAAGGCTCCTTGCTACGCTAGTGCCGCGGTAATATATAACGACCGCTTGCCTTATTCCCAACACTAGCAACTCTTTTTTTATAGTTGCCATCTATATACGAATACTGCTTAACTAGTATAACAAATATAAATCCTCCTTACTTACTATTGCCATTATAATATAAGTCTTACTATCCTAAAATTTGCCTCTTAGCACGTGGTGCTTTCTTACTTAGGAGTTGTAGGTAGATATTATATTAGGGCCGCTAAGGCGCTAGTTATAAGCGAGCTAATAGCAATTTTTTATACCGGGTATAGAAAATCCTAATTAGCTAGTTAAAATTAGGGTCTGCAGAATATTATACTCTTACTCCCTTTTAACCTAACCTTTAACCCGTATATATAGAGTGTTTATATTAATAAACGTTTCTAAAGCCTTGTTTAGGTTTGCCTTTATTATTATATTTACTAGGTTATCTTAGCCATTAATTTATTAAATCTTAAAGAGTTCTTACCGTTTATAGGATTGCTAAAGTGCTATAATGTCGATTATAAGGCGCTTCTTCTTTATAGTACTAAGCTTAACTAAATACTTATAAAGGTAATATAAGTCGGTATATATAATTATAGGGATAATGGGGAGTTTAAGTCGATTTATAATTATCTTTAGGGTAGTTCTAATTATAATTGCTATGTTAACTCCGCTAACCATTTTATATATCTCTAACGCTAGAACACTTTAAGTAATGTATTTACTTTTAGTTAATCTCTAATAAATAAGATTACCGTAGATTATAAAGTTATTCTCTCTAGTAGATTCGTTCGTAATAGTAATCTTATATCCTAACTAGGAGCTAAAATCTTTATTATTTATAAATAATCTATTAATAAATATAAAGAGCTTAGCGGTGGGAAGATTAATAATCACGTAAAGTAGTCCTTAATTAAGATGGTTTATTTGCTAGAAAAGGCGCTTATTTAAGGTAAGAATATTATCCTTAGTTAGTTCCTAGTGTTACGAACGCTTTAAGTACAATGTTATAACTACTTGGAGAAGAGTCGGAAGAAGCTAGTTAGTTAATTTAGGTACGGTTTAGGATGGAGCCGATAGAGCTATATAACGAGGAATAGTAACTAAGGTTATATAACGTAATCTATATAATCTATATAATCCGTAGGATCTGTAATAGAGTAGATAGAGTACACGTACCTTACGTACTAAGGGGATTTCTTAGGAGTACGGTTGTGTATTAAAAGGACCACAGTCCCTACCCAGATAGTTCTCTCCTTTATAGTGAATCTTAGAATATAATTAGAGTTAATCTATTAGGCAACCACTCTACTATTTATTATTACGTTATTAACTTCTTATTTACCTATATACCTAGCCTATTAATAAGTTTACCGTAGTTCCTGCTACAAGGCTTTGTTATACATTTACTACTAAGGTTATAATATTAATAAAGTCGAATAATATACCACCAAAAGCAGCCACTACAACGCTATTAACGGCGGCAACTATTTTAAGATTAGGTAACGACACTAATATAGCAGACACTAACTTATAGCAACTAGTAACAGTCGGATAACTATAAGAGATAGTTAACTAGCTAACAGAAAATAATGCGATATTAGAAAATAGGATTAACGGGATTAGAGCAGCAAAGATTAAGCTACTATTAATTAAGAGATACTTAGGAGAGATATTAAAACTTAAAGGATTCCTTACGTAAATGCATTTTAAGGTTACGTAAGAAGGGGGAAAGCTACTAATACTTATAGATCGAATAGCGTATACGGAACTATTCCTATTAGAAAGGGCATTTAAGTAGTTTAAGCTTTAACCTTACGGAGATATAAGCGAATGGTATAATAACTACCAATTAAGATATACGGTTTATGTTCTTAAGCTAGGAAGGGTTCACGGAATAATTAATATAGATATTTAAAAACCTAGAATTAATAACTACGGCGGAAAGAAAACTCTAAGATATTATGTAATAAACTTTAGCAATTAAGTATATAACGTAGTTCTAGACGTTAGCAATATAAGTAGAGTAGAATAATAGGGCGCTTATAGCATAGTATAAGTAAGGACTTAAGGCTAAAGTCTAGAACGTGATTATTCTAATAGAAGATACGGATACCCTAAGGGAACTAATAGATTAAGCAATTAAGATTAATAATTAGATCTACTAAAGGGAACAGGCTAAGAGAGGCTAGGATAGAGTTCTATAGTTATATAAGGCGCAGAGCACGTAACAACTAGAGCTAAGTTAAAAACTATAGTATAGCGCAGAGCTAATAGACCTAAGTAGTACTAAAGAATTTAGGAAATAAAATAAGAAATTATAGAAACCTAGAGGATAAGGATTAAGTAATTAAAGGTCTAAGGAGCAGAGGCCGAACCAGGGATTTTAGTAGTAGAAGATGTTTAGGCAGACTCTATAGTAAGAAAAATGGTTTAAAGAAGGAGCTTATATAAATTGCGGAAAATAGGGTTATTATATAGTAAAAGGGACGAGATTAGTAGACGATATATATGTATAGAGGGACGATAATATGCTGCAAGGAACAAAAAAATGTTTAATTAAAAGTTTTGCGTTTTATTATAATAACGCATGCTAAATTTATAAAGACGCTAAGTATAGCGTAAGCTATTAGCTATAAGAGCTAGCACCTATAGGATATAGAGGGACCAATAAACTAGCTTACAGATTAGATATTAAGGACAATAATTTCGACGTAGGCGAAGTATTTTATAACGATAAGGCGATATAGGCCGTTTACTAGAAACGAGTGGACCTTAGAGATATTATACTAGAGATAGAGGATAATTCCACTATAAAATAGGGAACATTAGTAGGGATTAAGACCCCACTAGACACAATGTCTATCGCTTCGCAAGATATAAGAGAAGTAGGATAGTGAGCTACTTCGGCACTTAATAAAGGCAAAAGGCTAAAAGCTTAAGATTTTTAAGACGAAATGCGAGACGACTAAGATTCTTAAGATGAGATGAGGTAAGCTTAAGGACCTATAACGGACGATAACCGATAGAGTAGAGTAACGGCTTAGTTTAGGAATATACGAATAAGCTTAGGACGAAGTTTCCTAAAGGTATAAGACTCTTAAGACAAGATAAGTAAGATTTAAGACTCTTAAGATAAGATAAGAACACTAAGTAAGCCTAGTTAAACTAAGGCTGGAGTAAAGCTTAAGACAGAAGTAAGCTTAGGATTAAGAATTTAAAGGGGTTAAGAATTTGGGGAATAAGTAAAGACACCTATAACTAAGAGGTAAGAGGCTTCTTTATAGATTAGAGAATCTGCAGCGCAAATAGCAATTAGACTAGGAGATAGATATATAGACCTAGAAGACTTACTAAGAGAACATAGTGTTCGGCCTAAAGATTAAAAAACCGATACTAAGATTAAGAAGTAAGAGAACTTTAAGGATTTAAGCGCAAGACGTAAACCAAAAGAAACTATGGAAGAATTTAGACAACGAATTATTGTATAGTAAGAACAGAAACTAGATAAGAAATCTAGTATATTAGGACGTATAAGGGATAGAGCGCTAGTATAAAGAATTACTAATAGGCCTAGGGTAGGTACGCTAAGAGCTAAGTAGCTTACTAAACTAGAAGATGAAGAGGATCTAGGAATCCCTATTAGGTTTAAGGAACAATATATAAAAGGCTGTTATAACGCAGTAATAAGAAGATACTTTCTTATGGATAAGCCGTATACACTCTAGTAGCTATACTAAAAGTGGTATAGATAGAGGCACAATAATAAGTAGGAAGATTTCTATATGTGGTTAGATAAAAGAGTTATTTAGGACTACCTAATTATAGAAAAGGCTATAACGCATATTAAAGGAGCCTTAATTATAACGTTAAAGGATCTAAAGGAATGATTAGAGGACTAGAGAAGCGAGAGACGTATCTTAGTACCCGTAAATAAAGTTATAACGTTTAGATTAGTACGATAAAGGTTTAAACTTAAAGATAAAAATAAGTTAAAAGTTAACCTAAAGCACCTAGTATACTATACGTTATTATAGATCGCGTATATGGATGATATATGTGAGATATATAGAAATCTAAAAGAAAAGAATTGGAAATACCCTATAAGGATATATTGGATAATAGATAAGCGATAATATAGGAATGTTAAGTATATATATAAATGGCATCCAGCAAAAGTCTAAGAGGAAGGAAATTTAATACTTTAGCTAGGAAGATTCCTTATGGAAGAATGCTTAGATAAATAATAGTGGTGGGAATGCCTAGAGAATACGTGTCTATGGTATATTAAAGATAAAAAGCAAACTAGGTATTAGCTAAAGAGTAAGCTAAGTATAATAGGATTAAGTAGCTAATAGTTAGGAAAAGTAAAGGCCTATAGGACCAAAGGGAGCTAGTAGTAAAGCCTTAAACCCTTAAAGAAATTTAAGGACGATACCTAAATTTATATGTTAATTAGTAAGATTAATAGTTCGAAGCGCTAATAGATAGTGGAGTAATGCGGAACTATATTTTACTAGTAGTAGTTAAGAGAATGGGACTACCTTATAGATAGAAAGAGCAACCTTACTTATTAGTTATAATTTTAGGAGATCTAATAGCCTATAGAGGAGGGATTATTAATTTTAAAATAGGACCTATTTAGATAACTATTAAAGGAAGATAAATTGAGATATCTTTTAATATCCTACCATTGGGACGGGATGAGGTAGTATTAGGTATGCCTTAGTTATAGAAATATAATCTAAAGATCAATTGGATTATAGGTTAAGTTAATATTAGGGATACTTAATGCTGTAAGATGCGATAGTAAACCAAGTTAGTATAGTACTAAGTTGGAGCAATATATAAAGAGACTAAGTGAGGCTTAAGTTATATACTAAAGAGATACTATAAGTATGGTAAGAAACTATAGTTACTAGAAAGTAAAAAGCTGGTAGAGTATGTAGTATAGGATTATAAGATAGAGTTGGAACTAGGAATAAGTCTAAGGTTCTTTTTAACCTATAAGCTTACTTAAGAGGAGTTAAGCGCACTTAAAGAGTTTATCTAGGAAAACTTACGAAAGGGATATATTAGACTATTATAGTTATTAGCAGAATATCTAGTACTGTTTATACCAAAGAAAAATAGAAAGTTTAGGTTATATATTAACTATAGGTAGTTAAATAGCATTACTTAAAAGGATAGGTATCCTTTACCCTTAATTAGCAAAATCTAAGATCGGATAGGTAATGCGCAAATCTTTACAAAGATAGATCTAAGATGGGCGTACTATTAGATTAGAATTAAGGAAGGCAATAAATGGAAGGCAGCCTTTAGATTACAAGAAGGACTGTATAAACCACTAGTTATATAATTTGGGTTAATAAATAGACTATTAATATTTTAGAAACGAATTAATAGTATATTAAAAGAACACCTTAATAAGTTTGTTATAGTATACCTTAATAATATTATTATCTACTTAATAACTAAGGAAGAACACGGAGAACACGTTAAATGGGTTTTAAAGAGACTATAGGAAGAACAGATACTAGTAGCAATTAAGAAATATAAGTTCTTTATAAGGAAGACCGATTTTATTAGATTTATTATTAAACTAGGTTATATTAGTATAGACCTAAAAAAGATTAAAGCTATAGTAAGTTAGTAAGAACTAAAGAATATAATGTAGTTAAGGTTATTTCTAGGGTTTTGTAATTACTATAGAAGGTTTATAGTACAGTAGTTAAAGAATATTAAACTATTTACTAGGCTTATAAAGAAAGAGGAACTATAGGCATAGGGAGATAAGTAAAGGAAGTTATTTAAAGAACTTAAGGAGTTATTCACCTAGGAGCTAATCCTTAAGATCTATTAACTAGGACTAGATACGGTTGTAGAAATAAATGTATTAAACTATATACTAGGAGTATATTTACTATAGAAGTATAAGGACGTATGGTATCCAGTAGTATACTATAGTAGAAAGATAACACTACTAGAGTTAAACTATGACGTCTATAATAAGGAGTTATTAGGTATAGTTATAGTACTTAAGAAATAAAGAGCATTCTTATAAGGCGTAGAAAAACTATTTATAGTTAAAATAGATTATAAGAACCTAACGGGGTTCCTAATAATAAAAGAACTTAACTAAAGATAAGTTAGATAGGCAGAGATGCTTATAGAATACTATTTTAAGATTTAGTATATTAAAGGAACTAAGAATATAAGAGTAGATATACTTAGTAGAAAGGCTAAACTATAAAATAACGAGAAACTATTAGGAGTAATACTATACAGAGATAAGGATGGATTAATTAGATATAATCACCCTAAACTAGTAGCAACTTAAAAGGATAATAAACCAGGAAGAGTCTACGGGATACTAAAAAGCTTTTAGGCATAAAGAATTCTAGAAGCACAGCTAGAAGATCTATAGATGGATATATATAAAAATTAAGAAGTAAAGTATATCCTAAGAAGCATAGCAGAGCATTTTATGGAAGATTTCTATAAGGGAATAACTTAAGGGCATAATAGAGTAATAGGCTTAGTGTTAAGACTTTAGAAAGAATATATTATTAACGGAATTTAGAATATTGTAAGAAAAGTAATAAAAGAGTGTTTAGATTGCTAAAGGAATAAACTAATAAAGCATAAGCTATATAGAGGGCTATAACCTATTAAAATACTAAAGAGACCATAGGAGGTTATATTGTAGGACTTTATTATTAAGTTACTAAAGTTAAGAGATCCTATTACTGGACAAGATTATAATATAATTTTAGTAATAGTGGATAAGCTTATAAAGTAGGGATACTTTATAGTATATATAAAAGAAATTTTAGCGGAAGATATTGCTAGAATCTATGTTAAAGAAGTGTTTATAAAATATAGAGCACTAAGTAAAATTATATTAGATAGGGATTTAAGATTTATAGCAGTATTCTAGGAGGTATTCTTAGCGGAGTAAGGAGTTAGAGTAGCAACTTTTACCGTATATTATCCGCAGACTGTCACAGTGCTGTAATGAAGTAGACTGAATAACTACGTTGTGGTATGAAGAGGGGAAGAAGGTGAAAAGGGGGTATTATATATAAATAGTAGGGCCAGCCGCCAAGTTGCTAGTGGTGGGCTAGCCAACAGTAGGGAATAGTATAAGACAGTATGAAACAGTATGCGTTAGGTTAGTGCCGTGACAGTACTCCTCTCCCCTAGACGGTTTGGTCCCTAAACTAAATAGATAACTTAAAAATAGGCAGTATACGGGGTTGCCTATTTTCTACCGCAAAGATATTAGTTCCGCTTACCGCCCTTAACCGAGCTAATGGCAATTTTCTATACCGGGTATAGAAAATCCTGATTGGTTAGTTTAGTGAGTAAGGTCGGCAGAACTCCACACCGCCACCCAAATTGGTCCGTGTAGCGTTTCTTGGTAAGAATTTGGCCAATTAGATAACTTTAACCGCCGGTCGAAGTTCTATAATATCTCAACCACTATAAATTTTAATGCGGTGGTCGGCCGCGACCTTAGCGTAACTTTTTCTTATCTTGTGCCTAGTCTAGGGGTCCTAGCTTCTTAGGGTGTTGCTTATAGAAGCGCTGTACAGCTTATTTGCAACCCTTTAGGTCTTCCTCTAGCTGCTAGGTTGTATCCTTATAATATTTCTATTTAATCTCATAAGTTAGGCCCTAGGGGTCTTCGTTGTATACATTAAGGATTTTCTTAAACTCCTATTTGTCTTCTATGTTACCGTTATTATCTCTCTCTACTACTCGTCCTTGTATATTACGGCGCTCTATAGTATTAATATTTGCTTGGCCAGGGATCTCTTTAGCAGCCTAGAGGCGGACCTTAGATGTATAAAAGGATTTGTTTACTTGGATGTGGTCCGAGAGGTCTACTACGACTACCCCTTAGTATACTGCGAGTACGGGGTACGGGCCGTCCCATTTGTCGTCCTATTTCTTCTTAGGTCTATTTATCTTTATATTTTCTAAGCTAACTATAACCATATTACCTTCGTAGAATAACGCGCTCTCGTCCCTACGGGTATTAGTATTATCTTTATAGCGTTGCTGTGAAATCCGGGCTAGGGCCTTAAGCTGTGTTAATATCTACTTAAAGCGGTTGGCCATAGAGTCTGCGCGGAAGAACTCCTTCTTTACTTATACTAATAGTGTTAATAGGTAGGGGCCAGCAGGCTCAATTCCAAGGTAAGGGTTAAAGCCATAGTTTATAAAAAATGGGGAGATGCCTATGCTCTTGTTGACTTGGTTATTTATAGTAAACTTAGTAAGCGGTAGGTAGTTAACCTAGTTATCCTGTATAAAACTAACAAAAGTACAAAGGTATTTATTTACGGCGGCGTTAATAATTTCGGTTTGGCCGTCCGTTTTTAGGTGCTAGGCTGAGCTTAGTCGCAAGGTTGTCTTAAGGCGTTTACTTAGTCGTTACTAGAAGTCGCTAACAAATTGTGTGCCGCGATTAAAGATAATCGTGCTTGGTATACCGTAGAGCTTATATACGTTATTAACAAAGCCATTAACTAACTCCTCTATTAAGAGTCCTGTTACTAAAACAAGGTATTATATTTTAGTTAGGCGGTCTATAATAACAAGGATATGTTCGTATGCCTTGCCGTGGCGTTAGTATACTAGCAGCGTTATAATATAGTTAATTAAGATATCAGTCCACGGGCGGGCGGGTAATTCTAGTGGCTTTAGGAAACCAGGCGGGGCAGAACGGGGGGTCTTAGTGCGAAAGCATAGGGCACAGTCTTTAACGAAGGTAGCCGTAAACTAGGAGATTCCTGGCTACCAGTATATTCGGTTTAAGAGGTTAAGAGTCTTAACCTAGCCGGGGTAACTAGCGGGGCCACTGCTATAAGAGCGATGGGTAACTTTTAGGCGGAGGTTTAGGGCGTTAGGGATAAAGAAACGTTAGTGGAAGTAGATCTGTCCGTCAACGATACTGCATTCTAACTTATCGCAACGGAGTAATTTCCTAATTTTCTTTGGCTAACGGCGAGCTTTCTAATTACGTAGGGCTGCCACCATATCTCTTGCGAGTTCGTTCTCCTGGTATCCTAGCCAGATTAACTCGTCTAGTAACTTTTCGGCTATTTTGGGGTCTAGAGCGGCTATAAACTCCGCGTCGTTAAAGTTACGGAACTCGTGTAGTAATTCTTCTAAGATTATAGGGTTAACTTTCTGGGGCGGTATAACGACTTGGGCTTAGTAGCGGAGGCGTTTATTATTAGCGTCCTTAGGCCTCATTCCTGGTAGCCAGCTTAGGGCGTTAGGGAGCGTGGCTTTGCTACTAGGTCTATATATAATTACAAAGTTAAACTATAAAAGGAACTCTGCCCACTAGACTTAGCGCTAGTTTAGCTGCTTAGTAGTTATAAACGTCTGTAGGTTCTTATAGTCAGTAATAATTTTAAATAGCTCCTTAGTCCCTTGCAGCTTAGGACGCTATTTCTCTAAAGCCTTAACAATAGCTAGGAGTTCTTTATCGTAGATTTTATAGTTATATTCCGGCACGGAGTGCTTTATGGAGAAGAATGCGACCAGTCTTAATTTTCCGTTATTATTGTACTGGGAAAGAACTCCGCCAAAAGCCTAATTCGATACATCTATCTCTACCACTGTTTTCTTTATGTAGTTATAGTATACTAGTACTGGTGCTGAAGTAAAGGCTCCCTTAAGGGCCTTAAATGATTTAGCTTATTCTAGTCCCTATAGCTATCCGATATCCTTCTTTAGAAGTTTTATTATAGGTGTAGCAATGGCAGAGTAGCTTTAGATAAATCGTCGGTAGAAGTTCGCGAAGCCAAAAAATTGTTATAGTTCTTTAATTAATATTAGGTCCTTCTATTCCTATAAGGCCTGTATCTTCTTAGGGTCTATAGTTATGCTATTAGTTAAGATAATTAAGCTAAGGTATTTTGTTTTAGTAGAGTAGAACTTAGACTTATTAATATTAATCTAAAGTCCAGCATTACCGAGTCTTTGGATGACTTTATTTATATACTTAGTGTGCTCGGCGCGTGTTTTAGAAAAAATAAGGACGTTGTTAAGATAGGTAGTGCAGTAGTCGTTAAGGGCGTTGTGTAGAATATAGTTAATATAGTTTTGGAACGTAGCGGGTGCGTTATAGAGGCTAAATGGTGTAATTAGTATCTTATAGAGTCCGAACCGGGTAATAAATGCTGTGAGCCATTTATAGCCCTCCGCAATCCGGATCCGGTTAAACGCAGCAATTATATCAAGTTTAGTAAAGTACTTGGCGCCATAAAGTACGTTAAGTGTCTCGCGGATTAGTGGCAGTAGGTATCGATTCTTAATAGTGACTGTGTTTAGGCCTCGGTAGTTATAGCAGATTTATATACCGCCGCCAGGCTTAGCAGTAAGGAGAAGTGGTACAGCAGCTAGTAAGGTCGATTCGCGGATAAAACCCTTATCTAGCATCTCATCAATCCACTTCTTTACACACCTAAGTTTAGTAGGTAAGAGTGGTCTATTTTTATAGTACGGGGCCTAGTTTCCGGGGGTGATCTTAATTTTATGGTCTTATGGTTGGTGAGGGGGCAGCTTATCTATATTCTTAGGGAGGAAGTGCTTAATATATTTACTAAACTCCTTTGGTAGGCGTTATAGAATATCTTCGCGGGTTAATCCTAGTTTACCTTTTAGGAATTTTTTAACATCGGTGTCGACTATCTTCCGATATAAAAGCTTAGGTTTAGTTTTTAGATTTATCTTAAGGAAGTCGTAGAAATAGGGGGGGAGCGCTTTATAGGCTTCCTTTATCGTATAGTCGCCTTCCACTAGCCGGCAGAAAGACCTTTCTGATAGGTTCGGTACTTCTATTAGGCCTATAGGCAGCTCTTTAAGCAGCTATCGGTGCTCATCTTATTTAACCAGTTCTACTAGCTCCGCCATATAGATCCTTATCACCTTTACGTCTTTTTGCTTATAGAACTGGGTAAAATTAATAGTATAGGTGTATTTAATATCGTCCAGGTTAGGGCATATCTGGCTCTCCGGTGCTACGGCTAGGCTAGTATAGCTTGGTCGGCCTAGGGGGGCGGAAATAAGGCGGCGGCCCTATACGGTACGCGCGGGAGACGGGTGTGAGGTTAGGCGTTATGGTGGCGCGGTTTCTATTATCCGGGTCTCGGTAGTTCTATAGCCAGTCCTTACTATAACGCGAGCTATAGTGTACGCATATAGCATATGGCTTAGTTCTGGGTATTAGGCTAGGCGGCTAGGGTTTAAATAGTGCCTAGGTTGGGGTTAGTTTCTTAGTAGTAGCGGCGCGAAGCGGACCTTCTTCCTTGGTCTCAGCAGGGCTGGCTGGCCCATCATTTTAGTCTTAAGTGCTAGGTTAGTCCAGTCTTCTACTGTCTTATTTCTTTACAGCTGTACAGGCTCCCCTTTATTAGAAACGTCTTCTACTATTAGGGCTTTATATATAGTCCTAGGCACTAGGCTTGGTAGTGCTAAGTATCTATATAGGGCATCCCTACTAACGTCGGCTATCCCCCACGGGAGGTAGTACCTAAAGTAGTAGTCTGAGTTAAAGCAGATCTTAAGTTTCCTAAAGCTAGGACGGGGCTTGTGCTTCTGAAGCCAGGGTATACCTAGGATAATTAGGGTAGCGGGCGAGAGTTTAGTAACGAAAAAGAGCATGGCTTTAGTATAGAGGCCAATTAACATTCGGGCGGTAAAGTAGTCCGTAATAAGCGAAGTTGGGATACCGTCTACGAGGCGCAGTAGCCTAGGTGCCAGCAGCTTCTTAGTTATAATGTTATACTTTCTTACAATAGACTCTGCGTCGGTAAATGCTATTATAGTACTACTGGAGTCTACTAGGCTTACTGTATTGATATAAACTTAGGGGTATAGGTTACGTAATAAGGAGAGTTGGGTTTAAATAAGGATTAATTTCTTGTTATTATTTACTAATCTAAGATTAAGTGGTAGTTTACTAATAGAAAGGACTAATTGATCTAGTAATAAGGACCTAATCTTCTCGTCTTCCTCCTTATATGGTTTAGACCCTTGGGCGCGACTTAGTCTAAGGGTTTACCTTTTAACAACTGGGGTACGGGGCTGTCTTGGTAGGGCGGTCCAGTGTCCGTCTAGCTGGCGGTGTCTGTCTCTATTTTGGTTGGGGTATAGGAAGACGATACCTCGCCGATGATATGGCTGTGTTTGTATTTGCTAGCGCGAAGTCGCCAATACTAGGCGTTGTTAACGGGTTGGGCTCTTATATAGGGCATAGTTTAGAATAACTAAGCTGTAGGGTTAAAGGGGGGGGGTCGTCCGCCGCGGCCATAATAGGCTCCGCAGTCGCCGCGTCTATAATGGACTCTACGGTCGCCGCGTCCGCGGTTATTTATTCGCGTCGTTTAACGGGGTGGCATTAGGACTAGGTTTGCTGTCTTAGCAGGGTCATAGGCATTCTTTTAGTGGCTGGGCAGGCCATAGGTAAGGCATAGTCTATTATTAACGCGGCGCTTACGCTCCATATCTAAGATTCTATTAAGGTCCATGGGTTCTCTAGTCACTGTTAGGGTCGGGGTTAACATAGGGGCAGGGGCTTAGGCAGGTAGGCGGTAGTTAGCGTTCTTCTTAAGGTTAGCTTGGTGTGTATAGTTCGCGAGGTTCTTAATAAACACATCCATCTACTTGCTCCAACCTATATAGTCGCTATTATTAATTTTATAGGCCAGTCCAAGTACCAGCTCTTCCATCTTTAGAGAGATGAACTTTTAGAGTAGGTCCACCTTCTATTTATCTGTCTTCTTGGCACAAACCATTAGCTTATTAAGCTCTCCCTTTTAGGACCAGTAATTACGCTCGCCTTAGGGGAAATGGTTAAGCTTATTCTTTGCGACCTGGGTTATATTAAGGACCTTATAATAGGCAGTAAGGTCTTTAAGCATATCTTCCTTAGTAGGCCATTTCCACGCAGATGTGTTGTTTGGGTTCTCGTGCATAAGCTCTAGGCCCTGCTTAATAAACTCATAGGCCTTGTCCTCTAGCATATCTGAGATATAAAGGATCTAGGACTGAACTATATTAAAGTAGTCCCAGTCCTAGTTAAAGACTCCCTTAATCTTAATGTGCCAGGTCTTAAAATTAGCTTATTATTCTAGCGGGGTACCTTTTCCGCTAAATATTAGCGGGTCTTTAGATCTCCATTTTTTCTACTAGGTTACTACCGTTGTTATAGGGGTTAATTGTTTTAGAACGGTAATAGTCTCTACCTAGGAGTTAATAGTTCCTGTCTAGGAAGTGATAAGGGTACTAAGGTTTTTGTTAGCTTTCTTATTGGCGGTGTTTATGTTATATATACACTGTAGTCCTGCTTTAATATTATTAAGGAACTTATTAGTATAGTTGATAAGGGTAAGGTAAGCTTTACTAGGCTTAAAGGTCTTAGGGTACGGTGGGGAGCGGCGGATTGTCCACGCGATATTGGGGTATGTCTCTATGAATAGGTCTGCGAAAACGTCGTGGGGGTTCTAGGTTTTGGCCATTTCGGCGTCGTTAGTGTCGCCCATCTAGGCGCTAGGTAAAAACTAAGGATTGTTCTAGGACTGTGCTAGGGACGTATCGGTTTTAGTAGAGGCGCGCGTAGGTCGCGATTGCTCTGGGGCGGAGGTTAATTGGCTAGGGTACGGGGAATTAGTGATTACGACGGGGCGTAAATTAAAGATACCACAAACTGTTATAGTGCTGTAATAAAGTAGACTGAATAACTACGTTATGGTATGAAGAGGGGAAGAAGGTAGAAAGGGGGTATTGTATATAAATAGTAGGGCCAGCCGCCAAGTCGCTAGTGGTGGGCCAGCCAACAGTAGGGAACAGTACGAGACAGTATGAAACAGTATACGTCAGGTCAGTGCCGTGACACAGACGGACGGTTAAATAAAAAGATTAAATTAGACGCTAGAATAGTATCTAAGGCATTATATTAATTACGTATAGAATAATTGGGTATCGCTATTCTAATTATATAATTTGCATATAATGCAATACTATAGAAAGGAATAGGCATATTACTATTTAAGGTAAATTATAGATATAAGCTAAGAATATTGTTGTTACTAAGATAAGTAAAGAAAATAAGTAGTATAGCTAAAGAAAGAATAAAGACGTTAATAAATCTTTATATAGACCTTATAGAATTAGCAAAGAAAGTATAAGAGAGAATAAAAAAGTACTATAATGCTAGGAGATCTAAGGGACTAGATCTTAAGGAGGGAGATAAAGTATGGCTATATAAAAATTTCAAGAGTTAATAGCTAAGCAAAAAGTTAGACTATGTTAAACTAGGACCTCTCGAAATTATATAGAGGATTTTACTAGTTACGTTTAAGTTAAACCTACTAGCTAAAATAAAGATCTACTCTATATAGTATATTATAATACTAGAGCCAGTATACGGAAATATTAAGCTACCGGTCTATAAAGTAGATATATATAGAGGATAAGAAGAAGATAAATAGTAAGTTTTAAAGATTGTTAGTTATAAGGACATTAACGATAAAATATAGTATAAGGTTAAGTGGATAGGCTATAATAAGACTACCTGGGAACTACTAAAGAATTTAAAGAACGCTATAGGAAAGGTATAGGAGTATTAGAAGAGATTAGGTTAGGTAATATTAATAAAGAAAGATTGCCGAAAAATGAATCACTTAAGGGGGACCTAAGAAGAGCAGTTGCTGAACTACTTAGATCTGTTTCCTTCTTAGTTAGAAGAGAATCCGTTCTTTTATTACTAAGTTCCTATAAACCTTATTTTATAAGTTTCCACTTCTTAAAACGGACCTTTTTATAAACCTTTTTAAGACGGATTAACCGAGTAGACGCCGTAAGATAAGACTTAAGGGCCCTTTGCTAAGCATCGGCAGCTTCTTATTTGGCATTATAAGAACAACGCAGTTCCGATAGGGTAACAGATAATTTATTATCTAGCCACGTAGTAGTAAATTAAATATAAGACCTTAAGATAAATTAATTAAGGAACTAGACAACTATTAAAAGTAATAGGTTATATATATTTAGTATTAGAGATAGAGCGAACGTTATAGAATAAATGAATATTCGCTTTAGTGCACTTTAAGTAAGAGAATGGTTGTTGCGAAGATGGACTCGCTAACGCAATATAAACTAACCCCTCTTTTAAACAATAAGAATATGGAGATAGTATAATCTCACCAAGAGACAATATTATAGTAACGGTATAAGACTAATAAGCTATAGACGAGGAAGTAAGAGCTTTAGGTATAATAAGTAAAGATATTAACCAAATTAATTAGACGGATATTACACCTCTAGTAAACAACTTAGAGATATTTTAAATCTTTAAGAATAAAGATAAAGAGGAGGGAGATAGTGTTACGAACGCTTTAAGTACAATATTATAACTACTTAGAGAAAAGTTAGAAGAAGCTAGTTAGTTAATTTAGGCATAGTCTAGAATGGAGCTAATAGAGCTATATAATAAGGAATAGTAACTAAGGTTATATAACGTAATTTATATAATCTGTGTAATCTATAGGATTTATAACAGAGTAGATAGAGTATACGTACCTTACGTACTAAGGGGATTTCTTAGGAGTACGGTTGTGTATTTAAAGGACCACAGTCCCTACCTAGATAGTTCTCTCCTTTGTAGTAAATCTTAGAATATAATTAGAGTTAATCTATTAAGCAACCACTCCACCAGTTATTATTACGTTGTTAACTTCTTGTTTACCTATATACCTAGCCTATTAACAAGTCCACCGTAGTTCCTGCTATAAGGCTTCGTTATACCTAGTGTTAAGCGGCAATAGAGAGATTAAATAAAACCTTAGGTTAATAAATAGGAGTAATATAAGCTTCGCGAGCGCGTTCCTCCACATATCCTTACTTTAGAGAATTAATATTAATAACGTCAATCTTCTTACCTTAACCCTTTTAGCGTAAAGTAATAAAATCCTTATTTAGGGAGAGGATGCATTTATTAAAGAGTAATGGTATTATTAAATTAAGCTTTTCCTTTAGCTTTACTATAAGATTTGCCTTTACTAGCTCGTCTTCTTTAAGAGCTAAGAATTAGTCGTCTTTTAAGATAATTATATTATTAGTTTATATGCCGACAATTCTAAATAGGGTTCCCGTAGTTATAATAAGAAAGTAGGGATTAAATATAGAAGTAGTTATTAAAAGCTTCTCTTTATAGTACTTACTATAAGTAGCCTACTAATAAGTTCCTGCCTCTGCGATTCTATATAATGGCTTAAATATAACTATAATTATATCTTCGGGATATTAGTAGCGAATTTACTCTAGAAGGTATGCTAATATTAAGCGCTAAAGGTATATCTCTAATTAAGTATAGGCCTAAGTAATATCCCGTAAATAAACCGCTATTTTATTCTTTATTAAGGAGGGGGCTAATATAACAATAACTCGCTAACTAGCTTATTAAATTATAAGAGATTATATAAGAATTACCTCCTTACTATTATTATTGTAACCTTAGATAATAAGCCTTAATTTCTTAAATAGGGTATTAGTAGCTTTGCCCTTAATCTTATTAACTATTTTTAACTTAAAGATGCGAACTTTATTAAACTTAGTAGGGTTATATTTCTTAAATTTAAAGACTCCTCTTATAATAAGACTATCGATCTCCTACTTATTAGATGCTTAAAAAGGAGCTTTAGGGGTTATAATATAACCTTCTTTTTAGAGCTGTTTTGCGAGCTTAAAGCTAGCCTTTTCCTTAGCTGTTATAAAGGCTATTAATAACTTAACTCTATTCTTAATGGCGGTAATAAATTGCTCTTTAAAATTAATAAGGTATTAGCGATTTTATAATCCCTTTAGGCGACCTCTACCGCGTTATAGTTGTGGTATATTTACTACAATTATATTAGAATTATAGTCGACTTTTAAAGTATATTAATTGTAGTTCTCATCTAGGGCATTTTTTAGGGTATCCTATAAAGGTTTGGAACTATTATCTTTATAATAAGGCTTAGTAATAGTTAAATGGAATTAAGTAGGTCTATAAGGCATCTAAATAGTATAAGTTTAACTATTAATTATAATAAGTTAGTATGGGCCTAACTATCCTCCCTTTTTACGCTATACGCGTACCTTAGACTAGAGTGGCAGATTAAGTATAATTAAGGTATTTAGGCCATTTCTTATTCCTAGTGCGTTATTAACCTAGCGTATAGCATAGAGACGTCGCACCTCCTTTATTGCCTTGTTAATAGCCTTAGCTTATTATATAATAGAAGGAGATAGTAAAGAATTATTAGTTATTTAAGAGTATGCGCTAAAGACTAGTAATATAGGTATAAGCCTATCCGGGCCAGCGGGTTTATTAATAGCCTTAATAGCTATTTATAAGATAAGCTCTTTACTAGCGCCCTCTAATTCTAAAGAAATAATCTTATATATACGGCGTAATGGCGTATAATATCGCTCTACTTTTTTAATACTATTATATACCTTAATAGGGACTTCCTTAACCTTAATTGCTATTACCTTTATCTATTATTAAAACTCTATAGATAAGAAGTTCTTTTCTATATTATAAATAATTTAATTAGGGGGTTCTAGGTAAACATTAATCTAGTATAACTAAAGGGTATCCTATATATTCTTAGCTAATATATCCTTTAAAAAAACGTGCGGCTTAAAAGGAAGTTAAGAAGTTAATAACTTAGAGTACTAGCTTACCACTAAGGTATATAACGTTAATAATAATATAGAAGTTAAAGTTATAGTTATTTTTAAGGGTAAACTTAAATCGGCTAGGGGACTTCTGGTTTATTTAGTAGTAATAATAGTACTTTATAAGATACTTAATTACCTTAACTTTAACTTTATAACCTACTCGCTAAAGAACCCTAAGCAATTAATAAACAGATAGGTGGCTAAATTGACGATATAGTTAACATAACTCTAACTTAGTTAGGTGGCTTTAAGTAATACTCTTTTTTAGTTAATAAAGGAGTAACTAAGGGTGACCCTACTTACGCACAACGGGTACCTAATTATCTTCCTAAATAAGTATATTCTTAAGGTTATTAAGCTTAACACCTAATTTATTTATATCTTTAATGCAAAATAGAAACGGGGTATTTATAGGAATAATATAAAAAGTAATACACCCTAAGGGGGTTTTAACCCTAATTATGCTAAGAGAGATTATAGTACCCTTGCTAAAACAAATTGTATATTAGCCTACCGTTAAATAGTTAATCTAAATAGAGCTATTAAGCTGCTAAAGGGCTTAAACTTAAGGTTCTCCTACTATAGATACTCCTGCGGCTCTAGTATTTAGTATAATACTATAAAAGACGTTTACTAAGTATTTGTTATTAAAGGAGAATACAAAACTCTTTTTTAACTTATTAAAGATATTTAACTTTGTAATAGAATGGAACGTAGATTAGTTATTAAAAATAGCGACGGTTTATATACTATTTACCTTACTATACTTAGTAAAGTATTAGTTAGGAAAGTAGCCCTTAATTTCTATATCTATAAGGAGCTATTCAGCCTTATTAACCTTACCCTTAAGATCTTCTATGCCTTTATATTAAATTAGGAAGCTTTAGAAGTAAGCCATAGTAACCTTATAATTTCCGATATTTCTTATACTTTAGCGAAACTTATTATATACCTCCTTTCGTTTATTAAGAGAATACCTAGTTAACTAGCAATTTAGCTTCTTATAAACATAGCATTTTTTCTAGTAATTACTTTAAAATAAACCTCTATAAGGACCTCTACCTTTACCTTATAGTTATTAATTATACCCTCTACCATATTACCTACTATGGCCATTATATATTTAATTAGTCTAGTTATAATCGTATTAGTTAGGTGGGTTGATTAAGGTAGGTTAGAGTTAGGTGTTAAATTACTATACTTTTTAAGAGTGTAGAGTGGTGCTAATAAAAGATCTTAATTAAGTATATACTCCTTTATAAGTATTTATAGGATTAAAGAGAGTAAGGTTATATTCTTTAACGCCTTAGTATACGCTAATAACTTAATTATATAGGCTAAAATCCTCTTAATATAATTTAGATAAACCACACTAAATTATCTAAAGTTAATTAAAGAGCTTTTAAAGATAATTAAGCTAAGGGATACCTAGGTTTATAGTAATAATCCTTAAAAGAGTAGTCTCTCTCTATTCTAATATATACTATTACTTATTCTCTTTTATTTTAAAGTAGTATCTTAACTTATATATTATGCGGTTAAAATTATATCCTTTTCCTACTAAATAATTATAATAGAAGGTACTAGCTTAGCCCTTAAGCATAACGGAATAGGCGTTATAGTATTAATTAGACTCTATTCCTACTTTCTAGTAATAGTTATAGAAGATACGCAATTTCGAATTAAGAATATTATATAATTCCCCGCTAAACTTCTTTTTCTAATTTAAATAGAGCTTTATAAGCTTTATAAGCAATTTTAAACTACCTCTAATTTAAGATTAAGATAGAGGAGGTGGGAGTTATATTATAGGCTGTAGTAGAAATATAAGTCTAGTCGGTAGAGTTTAAAGGCTGTTAAATCGCGAAGTAATGGAATCCTATGCCTACTCTTATTGGGGTATAGTATCTAATATTAAAGTTACAGGTTAAATTGGATATAGAGGAGTTAAAGGTAGAGGTAGATTTGTCTCTAAAAGTATATTGCTTAGATTCTATTATAAGTTAAGCTTCCTTATAGTGCGTAGTTAGTGCTTAATCTCTTCTTTTATATTAATAACCTACTTCTAAATATTATCTCTAATAGTACCCCCGTCTATAGGTATAAACACTTTATACTCCTATAAGAAGTTACGGAAGTCTTATATAATATCCTTCTTTATAGAAGTCTATATTCCCTTTATCCATTTAATAAAGTCCTCCCTTACACAGTACTATAGCATAGTGTTGTTATATTCGCTATCTTTATAGTATGCTATACGGTATAATAAGAATCTATTTAAGTCTTGCTAATTAACATCTTTAAGGTTAGTTATATTGGTGTTCTATATCTCTAGGTTAATGTCTTTCTTATACTTCTTTAGGTAGATTAACGCTATAATAGAATCTATAAAGGTACACGGAGGGTATTAAGGTAGTTATTTAACGCGTTTTAATAAAAAGATTAAGGAAAATGAGGGTTGTTTAACGTGTAATTAGGTAGTAATTATAATTCTATAGTCTATAAAGGTACATAGAGGGTATTAAGGTAGTTATTTTTAATGCGTTTTAGACGTTGACTTAGGACCCTAGGTTTAGTAATACTTTTAACCTAAAGTACTCGACTAAATCTTTATAAACGTGGTTATTCTATATAATAGATGCAACTTAGTATCTCCTAGTACTTAGTAACACTTCTATTACTAGTTTTTTGCAAGTTTAAGGTAGTATAGTATCGCCGGGATCTATTCCATATAAGCGCATATAGCACCCCTATATAAGACTGTCTTTTCTATTTAAAAACCTAGCTACTTTATAGTTAACTATATATTTAACTACTAATTAGTATTAGTTATATAGGGTGACTTACTAATAACGACTACCTAAGTAGGTTACAGTAATGTTAGTTAAAAAGCTTGCTTATTTAATTGACGGAGGGCGAGGAGCTTAAGGCTCCTCGCCACGCTAGTGCCGCGGCAATACGTGACAACCGCTTACCTTATTCCCGACAGGTATATAGATAGAGAGAGAAGTTAACAATATAATATAACTGGTGGAGTGGTTGCCTAATAGATTAACTCTAATTATATTCTAAGATTTACTATAAAGAGAAGAACTATCTAGGTAGGGACTATGGTCCTTTAAATATACAACCATACTCTTAAGAAATCCTCCTTATATATAATGTACGTGTTATATATAATATACATAGGTATATAATCCGTATACCGCGTATACTGCGTATAACGTTATATAACCTTAGCTACTATTCCTTATTATATAGCTCTATTAGCTCCATCCTAAACTATACCTTTATTAACTAACTAGCCGCTTCTAACTCCTCTCCTAGGAGTTGTAATATTGTACTTAAAGCGTCCGTAACAACCGTATAATGTTGCCCTATACTAGCTCCTCTATTAACTCTATAAGCTCCTCTAGCTAAGGACTAGCCTTTTATTGCTACCTTCTTTCTAATCTTTTAGCAATTGTTTAAATAGACTTTTAGTATTATATAGGCTCTAGAGGTTCTAGAGGCTCTAAAGGCTCTATATAACGATCTACGGGCGGCTTTACAAATATTCCTTTATTAATTAAGTCGCTAGTAAAGGCTTTATAGTTATCTAGAGCCTTAATAGAGGCAGCGGTAGAGCCCTTTTACCTTACCTATTTCCTTATAGACTGGTTAATTATACGCCACTTAATATTAGCTGCTTACTTTTAATTCTCTTATAGCTGCTCAATTTAAGGCTCTATAAAGCTAACGTTAAACTCTACCTTCTTTATATTCCCACCCTTTATATTTAGTTGATTTTAAAGCTCTTGCGGCTAAAGAGGGAAAGAAGAAGGAGGAGGAGGAAGTAGAGGCTTAGGCGGTAGAGGTTTAAGAGGAGGCTTTTTAAAGGAAGGCTTTAACTAAGCAGGCGGCTGGTAAAGGGTCCATTTAGCTTAATATTAGCGACGCTGCTTTGGCTTATAGTTGCTATATAAAGGCTCTAAATCTAGGAGTTAATTTAAAAGCTAAGGTCCAATTTTTATCCGCTCTAAAAGCTTTAGCTCCTAAGGCTTATTTAGTAAAGGCTCTATAAAATTAAGTTGGTTAAGGCTTAAAAGCACCTACGATTGTATATAAGTAATTATATCGCGTTAATATTATGCTATTTATTTAAGAGCCTTTTAATTACGAGCAGAGTTAGCAGCGCCTTTAACGTAGTTATTACCTTCTCTATACCGGATTACCTCTTTAATATGTCTTAGTATTTGTTTAATCTAGGCTTAAATTCGCTACTACTTAAGCTCCTCCTAAGCCTTCCGCCATACCCATTTAGCTTCCGCTTAAGTCTTTAGTGCTCCCTTTCTTATAGTAACGCGTTTAAGGTATAGCTAAGCTGGCTTAATTATATTTAGATTAGGTAAATTACTAGGCCAGGTAAGGCGCTAAAGGCCTACTGCGTTAAAGTAGATCTACTAGTAATATAATGCGTAAGCTAGAGCCTTATGCTCCTAAATAATAGTATTTAAGCAATTAATTTAATACTTAAGGCTAAAAGGAGTAAGGATTGGTAGAAGGATTGTAGTAAGATAGCGGTACTAATTAATGCCGCCTTTCTTACTATTTCTTTAAAAGGCGCTATTTGCTTCTGTCGATCGGATATCCGTGCACTAATAGTAAGAAAAGAATAAGGACTCTGTCTATTAAATATAGCTTTAGGAGCCTCTATATATATATAAAAAAGGCATAGAAAATAAGAATAAGAAGGGGGTAGAAAGGTGGTAATAGAAATAAGGAGTAGGTAACTAAGTTAAGACGGGGTAGGTAACTGAGTTAATAACTAAGTTAAGAACTAAGTTAATAGAGGTAGCTAAGTTGGTAACAAGATAACCTAATTTAGGTTAACATACCTCCCTAGCTAATTAACTAGTAAGTAATTAGCTAGATATACCTAAATAGAAAATATCTATAGTGTTAAACGAAATCGAGACCATCTGAAAATAAGAACTTAATAAAGAAATTAGGTAAATAGGTTAAATAGTATAGTTAAATCTAACTATAATAGGGTCTTAATATTAATTAGATTTAGTTATTAAATAAAGCTCTCGTGCTTCTGCCTTAGTAGGGCCTTTATAAAACTATTAGCCGTTATATTAATAGTAGGAACCCACTTAATTATAATTAAGCCTTTCTAAACCTCTTAGCGAAGCTAGTATTAGTAGATATTTATATAATAAAGCTTCGTGTTTAATTAAGGTCCGTTCTTAGTAAGTAGTTAAATTATCTATTAGTTATTGTAGCTAATTATATGCTCCTTATTTATATAGAGTTATATAACTTAAAAGAAGCACTACTACTAAATTAATTTGGTAGCTGTATTTAATAGAGCCTTAAGCTTAGCTTTAGTGCTTAATATATAATAGTCTTCTGCTTAGTAGAGCGCTAGTTAATTACTCCCCTAAATAGTAAAAATATAAAGCCTTTAGTGCTCTTCTAATAGGATTATTACTAAATATAGCGTCGCTTATATGGACGACGATCTAACTTCTAATATTCTTATTTAAGTATTTAATTGCTAGGGTTCTCGTTTAATATAGGTATATAATTACTTAATTAACTACAACTTTATATAGGGGCGACGGATTATAAAGGAATTCTACGAGCTTACTTAAGGCTTAAGCGACGTTATGTTATATAATATAGGTAGCGTAAAGTAGTAACCTAACTTTCCTTTAATACATATAGATCTACTACTTAAAGGCCTACTCTAGATTAGGTAAAAGATCGTTCGTATTTATTGACATATATACTAAACGAAAGTCTTTTAGATAAAAGGTGCTAGCAATCTTATTAATGTAGAAATCTTAGTAGAGCTAAAGCTTCTATTAAGGTTAATTATAGAGGATTCTAATTCCTAAGAACTAGGTTAGTTCTCCTAGGTTTTTAATCTTATACTTCTTTATTAGCTCTTCCTTAAAAAGTTAAAGCTTTAATAGGTCTTCTATGCGGCAGGCTACTATAATATTATTAACGTAGAAGAATATAATTAGCCAGTCGTTATAAAATAGGCACGATTCTCTATTAACTGCCGTTAGACCTAGGGTTATTAGGGTAGTTAAGAACTTATTAAGCTAAAGCAGTAGTAATTTTCTAAGGCCGTATAAAGCTCTTTAAAGGAGTAGGCACCTGCCCTTCTATTAAAAGCCATCCGGAAACTTAATATAGACTATCTTGTTAATAAGGCTGTTAGTAAAGGCGTTAACTATATTACACTACTAAGTCTCTAGATTATATACAGTAACGATTACTATTATAGCTCTAAATATTTTAGCCGCAAGAGTCGCTGTATACGTATCCTTTTTATTAAGTTATTATAAGTCACCTTATATATAAAGACGGGCTTTAAATTTAACTAGATATCTATTAGTGTTAAGCTTATAAGTAAACACCTAGGTAATAGGTAAGACGTTAAGCAACACTATCCGTTTAACGGTCTTAAATGTCCCTCTCTACTTAAGATTATTATATTTCTTATTAGTGACTTCTATAAAGCTATCTTTATAGGGGTAAGCTTAAAGTTCTTTTTAGCTGCGAGGTGGTAATAGAAGCTCGTTATAGTGTAATCGCTTTTAATAATATTTACTTCTAATAGTAAAGGCTCTATAGAAGGTAGGAAGGGTATCTAGTTACTTAATATTTATTAAGTAAGCTGCTTAACACATAGAGAGCTTCTTAGTTCTTCTACTATTTATAATGTTAATATCGTCTATATCGCCATAAATCTCCTATTTTAAATAGGCTTTTTTTTAATAAGTTTAAATTAGGGTCTCTAATTAATTAAGGAACTTAATAACTTTATATTAGTAGTATTTAATTAAGGTTTTAGAGTCTCTGCTAGGGTAGAGAGGCCAGGTATAGAGTTATCCTCTAAGGCTTATAGGCTAATTACGTTATTATTATAATCTATTGCTTAATTCTAATTTTTATTAAAATCCACCTATTAACTTCTATAACTATCTACCTTGTCCTTCTTATCTAATATCTTATTGTCCTTATCTAACGTCTTATAAAGCTTTTCCTAAAGCATCCTATTAATATTTAACACATTAATTACCTCTAAAATTTGATTAGCGCGTTTTTAGAGTAGATTCGCGAGATCTGGCTAACTGTTGTTATAGAGCAATTGCTTATTAAACGTCACGTCTCTTATTTAAATTGCCTTCTTTTCGCTAGGTATATAGACCCTAAAGATATTCGTTAACTAGTACCCTACTAGGTATCTAATATAAGCCCTTAGCTTAAGCTTTTATATATATAGAATGTTATATTTAAGCGGGTAAGCTCTATAGCCGTATACTTATAGGTAAGTTATATTTAGCTTTAATAGCGAGAGCCCTAGTACTAACTAAAGCTTCTTAAAGGGTATTATCTAGCCAAGCTAGGCGCTTGGTGTCCGATTAATTAGATATGCTATAGCCCTAGTAATTTCTAGCTAGAGTTCTTCTAGTAATTAAGCCTTAATCCGTATACACTAAGACTTATTAATAATCACCCCCTTAGAACGTTTAGTAGAACCGTTCTAAGACTTTATATATAGGGCTAACTGCTCTAGTAATATTCCTTTTTGGGTCCTCCAGGTGTTAAACTTACTACTTAGGGACATTTCGCTATTAATTTAAATTATTACAATTAACGTTTTACCCTATTTAAGTATTATATAATTACTTATGTTATTAACAACTTATAGGCAAAGGTCTCAACCTTATTTAAACGTAGAAATTTATTATAGAAATATATCGTCTAGATATAACCGTTATACGCTACAATCTCTAGAAATAAGTTAATATGCACTTAATAGAAGGGCCTAGTGGCCTTACTAGTAGGTATTCTTCTTAATACAATTTCGTAAGCCTTGCTAACAGTATAGGTCTTATAGTTAATCGTTACTAGATCTTAAAGTTTCGCACCACTTACTTCCTGGGATAGATGCTTAATTGCGTTAAGTTCTATATAGCCTAGTCTCTTATACTAGAGCCTACCTATTACTTCCTAATTAGAAAGGGGGTCTTGCAATTAAATTGCAAATAAGGCCTTACTTAGGGTCCCTAATTTTAGCTTATTATACTCTAGAATTAATTAATTATAATAGCGCTCGTAATATGCGAACGTCTTATAATCGTTTTTATACAGTAGGTTCCTTTTATTATCCTACTATATATTCTTCTTATTAAACTTTCTTAGGCAGGCTAAATTTGTATAAAAGGCTGGTATATATACTATGTTAGCTAAGAAGATCTTTCTAAGGCCTAATGGCGTTTAGATAGTAATTGTCGCCGTCTCTATATCCTTAATTAGGTCTATGCCCGTCCCAGTATATATAAAATCCTTACTTAGTTAGAGCCCGTTAACGAATCTTAATTAATCGTTAATAACGTATATAGTAGTTCTGTTGTTAAGAATTATATTATTATATAGCTTATAGTTAGTGCCTACTTTATAGGCGCCTATTTAATATATATAAAAGGTACTAACGTATTTGGTAAGCTAATGGGCCACGTAAGCTAATGGGCCACCTCATTAAAATCGCGAAACACGCGACGCGTTATACAACTACAACCTTAATGGCCACCCCACAACAACAGGAGGCCCTTTTCAAAGAGGGCAGAATTCTTCTATCTCTTAATGCCTATAAACAAGGCTAATTTATAAGCTTCCGTAAGGCCACCAGCACGTACGACGTGCCCCGATCGACGGCCCAGCGGCGCCAGCAAGGAATTGCACCAAAACTCGGTCATATCGCTTTAAATCGCCGTCTTACACTAGCACAAGAAGAGAGTCTTAAGTAGTGGATTTTATTAAGAGATTAACGCGGTATGCCACTAAGAATCGCGGCCCTACGGGAAATAGCTGGTGTTTTGGCTGCGCAGCGCGCCAGAGATACCCCCATTAAGCCTATTGGCGAAAAATGGGCATATAACTTTATTAAGCGCAATAATAACCTATAGTCTAAATTTAATTGCAAGTATAATTATAAGCGTGCTAAATATGAGGGTCCTGTGCTTATTTAAGGCTAGTTTAAACGCGTTTAAGACATAAAGATCTAATATAGGATTCTTAATGAAGATACCTGGAATTTTAATGAAACTGGCTTTATAATAGGTGTTATTATAATAGCAAAAGTTGTTACAGGAACCGATAGGGCTGGCCGGCCTTAATTAATATAACTAGGTAATAAAGAGTGGGTTATAATTATTAAGTGTATTAATACGATAGGGGGCTTAATTCTACCGCTTATTATCTTTAAGGCCGTAATATACCAAGCTGCTTAATATAAGGACAATATTATTCCACACAATTGGTTAATTAGCGTTAGCGAGAATGGCTAGATAGTAAACGAAATTGGCCTTACCTAGCTAAAACTATTTAATAAGTATATGAAGGATCGCGCCGTTGGCACACATCGGCTGCTTATATTGGACGGCTATAGCAGCCACGTCTACGCCAAATTTAATTGCTATTGCCTGGATTATAATATTATTCTAATTTACATACTGGCGCATTTATTATATCTACTACAGCCGCTTAATATAGGCTGTTTCTTAACGCTGAAGCAGGCCTACGGATATGGCGTTAAACAGCTTATAGGCCGTGGCGTTAACCATATTAATAAATATAAATTCTTGCCGCTATATAGGGAGGTTAGGCAAACAGCGCTATATAAGAATAATATACGGGCAGGATTTGCAGCTACTGGCCTTATTCTATATAGCCCCGATCGCGTGCTGGCGCAGCTATACGCCGAATTTTAGACGCCGTTACCCTAACGCCGTTCGCCGTTAAATGCTTCTTAGGCAGCAGAAACACCCTATAATATTGCTAAGCTATAGAAGCAATAAGCCCTTATATAGCGCTATATCTAATGGCGTACGCGTAGCCTACCAAGTCCAATAGAACAAGCCCTTTTCTAGCTTGTTAAGGGGTGCGAAATGGCTATGTTAAGCGCTGTGCTACTTACAGCCGAAAATGAGAAGCTATATATGGAAAATTAACGCTAAAAAAGGAAGAGAGCAAAGAAGCGTAGGTATGTAGCTAAGGGGGGTGTTTTATTAGGAGCAGAAGGGGTGTGACGGCGCTGGAGCGCGTCACCTAGTCAGGGGTTCGCTTAAGACTTGGCGTGTGTATATAGACGTGGCCTCACCACCTTCTCTTGCTCCTTAGCTTAATATCTTCGTAATACAGCATTCGTTCGCTTGATCTTGCAAGCATTCGTTCAAGTCTCTGTCGAGACATTTGTTCGATGGTTCGAGCCGTCACAAGGGGCCTCTCTTGCGCAAGCTGGCCAAACAGGGGCAGCGGAGGGGGCAGCGGAGGCAGCGGCCGAGCAACCGCAGCGAGTACTACGCCACTGTAGCTTATGTAAATTAACAGAACATATAAAGCGTACGTGCCTTACACGGCAGGTAACTAGCTAGCAGATAGCTACACTAAATATAATTATTTGTGGTTGAATAATTCCTAATTTTGTGGTCGCGATTTTAATAAGGTGGCCCATTAGCTTACCGAATACGTTATCGTCTTTCTTTTAACTTCCGTTTAGGCTTTATATAGCTTCCTTTTCTAAAGACTACTTCCTAACCTTCTTAAGTATTTGCTTATACTATTTAGGGCGTTAGTAATCTTTTTCTTAACCTTCTTAGCTATAGCTTTATCTAATTTCCAGTCCTTTAATTAAACTAACTTATTAATATATAGACAATCTTAGAACTAGTAAATAGCTCTATAGTAGCACGTTAGGGTATCTTTCTTCCGTGCCGTTTTAAAAGGGGTAGTAGTTAGGGCCTTATTCTTAAGAGCCTTATCCTTAAGAGCCTTATTAATTAGCTTACCCTAAAAGCTTACTATATTAGCACTAAGCTAAGCTCTATTTTTCTACTAGGCAGTTTCTAATTATTAATAGTTCTAATAAATGTCGGCTAGTTAATATATAGATATTACGTAGTTCTTAGCCCAGTTATATTTATTAAATTTATCCCTCTATATTAAGGCCTAATTTAGTAATACTGGCTCTATAGCCAGCAGAAAGTCTCTAATTACTTAGTCGCCTTATACGTCTGGCAGTTTAATCTTTTAACAATCATTATACGTTTTTTCCTATTGCTATAACTAGGTCTTAAAGCTTTGGTTCTTTAGGCCCTTTTTTACCTTAGCGTATTAAGTAGCCAGGTAGAGTTGTTATATAGTATCTATAGGAGAAACCCTCTTCTTAAGAGTTACTAGTACGTTATATATTAAGTTAATACCTAGTATATAGGTGTTTAGATATCTGGCTACTATACTAGTAGTATAGCTTTATAGAGAAGTCAAGGCCGCCTTCTGCTTTTTATACTCCTTCTTTACTATTTTATACCTCTTACAGAGAATTTAAAGCTCGTCCTTTTCGTCCTTAGAGAGAGCTGTATAGGAGGTTATTCCTAGCTTTACGTCTTAAGGCCTAGGAAGGACTAGTTCAATTAATTAAGGCAACTTATCCCGCTTGGTTAAGGGGTTAATATATTTCTATATATCTCCTATTTAGGCTTAAAGCCTAATAAGGTCAATTTATTCGTCCTAATTAGCTTAGCTCGATAATATCACCGTTATAGTAATAGCTTAAGTAGGTGGTTAAGAAGTTATTTTAAAAGGTGCTTATAGGAAAGTTAAAGGATTTAATAATAAATAGTAATTTAATAAGGGGTATAATTAATTAAATAGATTAATTAAATCAATTAGTTTAAATAGGAGTAATACGGCAAGCAACCCGGGCTTATAACTGTCGATTAGATATCTGTGTACTAATGGTAAAAAAAGAATAAAGACTCTATCTATTAAATATGGCTCTAAGAACCTCTATATATATATAAGAAAGGTATAGGAAATGAGAACGAGAAGGGGGTAGGGGGGTGGCAATGGAAACAAGGAGTAGGTGACCAAGTCAAGACGGGGTAGGTAACCGAGTCAACGACTGAGTCAATGACTGAGTCAATAGAGGTAGCTGAGTCGGTGACAAGATAACCTGATTCAGGTCGACACCTTCCGTTATACGGAATTAAGGCTTTCTACCTGGCTTATTGCAAAGCCCAAGTCATCGCATACCAGTATTAAGCTGCTAAGCCTTGCGAAGCTCTGGCTTAATTGCTTTATTAATTGCTTTAAGCTTATAATTTAAAGCCTTCTTCTCTGCCGTAGTTTCTGGCTTTTATATATGGCAGGGTGACTTCTAATTGTATAAGAAGGCGCCCTAAAATAGAAACTCTGTAGCTTCAGGAAAGCGCGGTTAAATTGCCGTCTTATTTACCTTCTTATTGGCTAAACGCCAGAGCCTATAGCCGCCTCTTCTATAGCTTAAGACGACGCCTATTTTATCGCTCCAGATAACAGCCTTCCAAACCTTAATTATCCAGTGTTTGTACTTTAAGGCGAATTAAAGGCGAGCTTCTTTTATCTCTGGTAAAAGGCAAGGCTTTCTTATCGGCTCTATCTTACGATATCCGTGGCGGCGAAGAACTCGCCAGACGGTTTTTTTGGAGCAGCCGTACTTAGCAGCGATATATGCGGAGGACTTCTCTCTGCCATATCGATCGGAGGTGGCTTTCTTAATAATTCGCTGTTCGAACTCGCGGGTCATTTTAATCTTTCTTCTAGTGCGAGGAGCGTTAATAATATAGCCATTAAGAAGGAGAGGACGACACACTGGGTCCTAGCCACGGCTGCGGGCCTTTTTAAAGGATATATTGCAGAGCACGACGCTTAATTTCAGTAATGCGTTTAATATGGTCAAGGGTCGCTCCCATAGCCTTTATAGCCAGGGCCTAAGCCCTGGTTGCAAGCTGATAAAAGCCTATTGTTAGCAAACCTAAATCCAAGCTTAGGGGAGTTCTTACCTCAGCAGGCTCAGACGTGATTCTGTTGGTGCGGATTTTCAATCGGTCCGCAAGCTGACTAACTACGTTTGTACGAAACCACCAGAATCACGTCTGAGCGTGTTCCGCAACATTTGTAAAGCGCATAAACGATATCCGCGTTACGGAGGTTGCGGATATTAAAATAACTCAACACCAGTATTTTATATTATTCCCTAAAGTTCATTAATTATATAATAGAACCTTAGCTTTTAGAATATATAATTTTTATTATTTAGGTATTTTTAGGTCTTATGCTTATTTTCGTTAAAAAAAAAAAGGCGTTGTTAAGAGCGTAAGCTCTATATAATTTTATTAAACGCTAGCAAACGCTACCTAATATATATAAAACCCGCATAGATCTACGATAGGTACCTTAAAGAACCTTAGGCGGTTATTGTTTGGGTAGGCCGTACAGAGGCTCCGTGTGTAAAAGCTCTACACAAAGCTCTGCGTACGGAGGCTCTGCACGAAGCTTTACACGAAGCTCTGCACAAAGCTTTTATATAGAGCCTCCGTAGTAGAGCCGTCGTACGCAGAACCATCGCACGCAGAACCGTCGTACGGAGTGCCGTCGTGCAGAGCATCCGTATACAGAGCTTCGTGCAGAGCCTCCGTGTACAGAGCTTTGTGCAGAGCCTCCGTACGCAGAGCTTTGTGCAGAGCTTCGTGCAGAGCTTCGTGCAGAGCTTCGTGCAGAGCTTCGTGCAGAGCTTCGTGCAGAGCCTCCGTACGCGGAGCTTCGTGCAGAGCTTCATGCAGAGCCTCCGTATGTAGAGCTTCGTGTAGAGCTTCGTGCAGAGCCTCGTGCAGAGCTTCGTGTAGAGCCTCGTGCAGAGCCTCCCGTACGCAGAGCTTCGTGCGGAGCTTCGTGCAGAGCTTCGTGCAGAGCTTCGCGCAGAGCTTCGTGCAGAGCCTCCGTACGCAGAGCTTCGTGCGGAGCTTCGCGCAGAGCTTCGCCGCAGAGCCTCCGTCGCAGAGCTTCGTGCAGAGCTTCGCGCAGAGTTTCGTGCAGAGCCTCCGTACGCAGAGCTTCGTGCGGAGCTTCGTGCAGAGCTTCGTGCAGAGCCTCCGTCGCAGAGCTTCGTGCAGAGCTTCATGCAGAGCCTCCGTACGTAGAGCTTCGTGTAGAGCTTCGTGCAGAGCTTCGTGCAGACCCTGAGTAGGCGAATCGCCCATTCGGCGGCGCTTTCTACTAGATATCGTGGAGGCGTACGGAGTAGATATACTTATCAATTATAGAGCTGCTTCTGCGGATTAATTTGACGGTATTTCTAAGATAATAGCTGTTGTGGGGGTATAGATTAATTTCGTTAAAGAAGGTACAGTGCATTGCACGACCAGCTTCCCCCCCCCCTTTAGCGAGCGCTGCGAAAATTTCAAATTCGGTACGCGCATCCAATCTCGCCTGACTGCCACCAACTGTACATAGTAATTGTAGCGAACGGCTGTGGCTACACGCAAGGACCTTTCTGGTTGCCATGGAGAATCGCCTTGGTTGGCCAGGAGAACCAAATTGAAGACGTACGCTTCTTCCTCTCCCCCTTAACTACCCCTCCCGCTGTGGCCGCCAAAACGCGAGTGCAATGCTGTCTCTGCAGAGAGGTCGATGGAATTTGGCAATATCGTACGGGTGGAAACCTCACGATATTTGACAAAGATCACGACACTGCGGAGGAAGGCCGATCGCAAGTCCGCCGGAAGCAAAGTTCTTGCAGCCAAGCATACGGCTTGTTGGTGGCGATTTGGCGAGCCCGCGTACCAAAGCGAAATATACTTTTTTTTCAAGGGGGGGGAAGCTGGTCGTGCAATGTACTGTAACTGCTCTACATATAAAACAAGTTGGATCGCTTAATAAATCTCGCGAAAGTCTCTCAGACCATAGAATCAACTTTTTGACAAAAAAGGTTAGCGATATCCGCTTGCGGATATACGTATGTCCGCTAATTGATTCTATGGTCTGAGCTTGCTGAGGTAAGGGGTTCTTACTAGCAGTTTCAAGGCGGATCTCCTTAATCCGGTGGCGCTATTATCGGTGTGATAGAAGCAATTGAGCTGCAGAAAGCATTCTGCCCTTAGAATATTCGGGCGGTTAAAGGGCGGTAAGCTTAAACTTCCTAATTAGGAAGGTGCAAAGACTTTTGACAGCGACCTCCGTACTTCCCATCAATAAATGTTAAATAAGATGTAGGATTATCATAAGGAGACCGATGAGGAAACGTTCGCTTACGAGAGGAACTGCCATTCCTAAAATAGACTCGGCCTTAGCCGGGGTCCCACGGGCCCCGAAAACCGACCCCTCGGGGCCTGGTTTTCGTCCAACTCTATCCCTATTTTGGAATCTCTGAGAAGCTTCAGGGATAGTGTGTTAAACCTTTTAAATACCCAGTATTCTTCTGGTCAGAATCCTGGTTAATATATATTTCTAGTTGACTTATATACGTGCGGTAGCGGCAATCTACTCCGCCAAATGCGATCCGATCGCTCATTAGCCTGGAATGCCAGTGAGCTCGAGGCAGGAATTGCGTGCGCGGAATTGCGTTACGGTTTACACGTAGTATTACGCACTTAGAAAGATATTTGCAAATTAGGTCATTAAAGTAAGGATAAAAATCTTATGGGTTAAAAGTATAGATAGGTAGGAAATCTAGTCCCACCGTTCATCGTGCTACCATGTGAATGAATCATTTCTTTATGGCTGGGGTACTCCGTATGTATCCACGAAATCTGCGATTCTCAGCGTCCTACTTACCAAGGAGATATCCAAAGAGCGTGCAGCTAAAGAAAGCCCCAGCTAAAAATGCTCCGAGCACGCCAACATTACCAGCGCTCTTTCCCTCGACAATATTAAGTTTTAAGTTCTACGCGCACGCACTTCCAAGATAGACTCCTAAACCTACCACGAAGAAGGTGAGGGAAAGGCTTATTGTTTCGTAGGGCACGCGAAGAAGTGAGTGCGCGACTATTAAACTTTGCCATACATCCATGCCCTTTGTATTCCTGTACGTGATTCCATTATAAAGCCAAACTCGCAGCTCGGTAGGCTGTTGGATAAAGCTTAGTGTGCGGTGCTGAATATAAGTAAAATATATTGCAAAGAGACTGTTGGCTAGGGATGAGACGAATAGCCCGCGAGCACAATAATGGGTTTCTGCGAGGAGCGGCAGCGAAAGAGCGGAGATGGCAGCTTGTGCCAGGATCGCTCCCGTTAGATTTATTAGCCCTTTATACCGCTTATGTTCTCATATCACACGAGCACTTACTACGACAGCTATAAGCCTAAAAGTATCCAAGTGTGCATCTCGCAAATTTAGCAAATCCTACTCACTCCCTTCGTTGATGAGTGTTTCCAGGCGTTGCAACTCCTCGACATTAAAAAGTAACCATGGTTGTAGTTTGTACTGTGGTCCAAATCGGCCCTTCGCATAGTCGTTTTAAGCCTAAAATCGCACTGATCCACTGCCGTCAATAATGTATTAAAGAAAAGGAATAATACGGCCCCCTAGGCGAGTCGGGGCGCTGAGAACAAGAAGGACTTCGATAAGTTCCATCCTATATTGCTAAAGTGGCTTGTGGAGGTTTTCGTCCCTATTATACTTCTAAAAGCCGCTGTACGCCTTAAGACTGTTTACGAGTCTGCCTAGTACAAACACTTCGCGCTCGCTCATGTTAGCGAAGAACCAATTAAAGCGAGCTACACGGAATGTGTGACTGTATAAGGCTATGCATAGACCCAATAGCAGTTGCTTGCCCAGTTGTTATAATACTGCATCCTGCGGGGATCCGTCGCATGAAGATCAGCGCTTCCCTCACCAGATAATTTGTCCAGATAATTTGTCCATTCACACTCGTTTTCCCATCACCCCTTGCAGCGTTGATTTGTCGCGAAAATTCATTTATATTCTTGTTTTTGTGAACCCAGAACACCGATTCTTTTCACCTCCTGGCGAGCCTTATTCCCTCATTCTGGCGCTTTGGACGAACCCTATGCCACATAATTTGAGCTGCAAACGGTCGTCCAACGTTTCGTTTCACAAGATGGTGCTTAAAAACGAATATCGTAGTCAAAGGAGTCGTCAATAACTCCTTTCGAGGAAATCAGCAGAAAACTTGGGCACGAAGAAGCAAAAGAAAGGCGCGAAGTTGAATGTTTGTCGGACTTTTGTATTGAGCTCCTTGAAGGAGATGTTTTTGCCATCGTGGGGTAGGATATCGTGGTTTGCCATAGCGTTCAGCATGGGACACGCAGATGCGAATTTTTTAGCTTGGCGAATTTTTACCGATATTTTGTGAACGACGTAAACGGCTAACCGAATAATTAAAGGGCAGTGCTATTTGGACACCCCCTAATTGCTAGGTGGACACCCCCCCAAATCAGGTTTGGCGCCTGCCTCAATAAGTTAGAATATCACGTGCGTTTGACTTATTTGCATCTGCATCGCGAAAATCAAAGTGCGCGCCCGTCCAAATCAACACCGCATTTGCCTTAACTTTGCATCCAAAAGCCTGCAATTGTAGAGCGTTACCGCGGTTNGCCAATTGGCTCTACAACTAGCTCTACAATTGCCAANCGCGTCGATAGATTTACTTGTAGAGAGCCCTCAGCATTTGAGCGAAATACNGGCNAGAGTCCTACCGGGCGCATGCGTCGGCGCGGGGAGGCAGCTTACAGGTATTAAGTAGAGGTGGCAGCACCTAAATTAGTTCGCNCGATGCTTTGNAAAGCACTACGCAGTCTAATTAATCGCTCCCTTAGCGCGTTCCAGATTTGGACTTTACTACTTATACTATAACTGAAATTAAGACTTAATCGTGGTGTTGCAGTCATGGCGCGCACTTTGATTTTCGTGATGCAGGCGCAAACAAGTCAAACGCACGTGATATTCTAACCTATTGTGGCAGGCGCTGAACCAAATTCGGGGGGGGGTGTCTACCTAGCAATTGGGGGGTGTCCACCTAGCAATTAGGGGGTGTCCAAATAGCACTGCCCTTAAAATATTAATACTATAATTAAGAAGCAAGAGAACTTTAAGGATTTACTTATAAGACGCAGATCAAAAGAAACTATAGAAGAGTTTAGGTAAAGAATTATCGCATAGTAAGAACAGAAACTGGATAAGAGATTTAGTATACTACGCTATATAAGGAATAGAGTACCTATATAAAGAATTACTAATAGGCCTAGAATAGGTACACTAAAAGCTAAGTACTTACTAAGCTAGAAAATAAAGAGGATTTAGGGATCCCTATTAGGTTTAAAGAACGATATATAAAGGGCTATTATAATATAGTAATAAGAAGATACTTCCTTATGGATAAGCTATATACACTCTAGTAGCTATACTAAAAGTGGTATAGGCAAAGGCATAATAATAAGTAGGAAGATTTCTATATATAGTTAGATAAATAAGTTATCTAGGACTACCCTATTATAGAGAAGGCTATAACTCATATTAAAGGAGCCTTAATTATAACATTAAAAGATCTAGAGGAATAATTAGAGGACTAGAGAAACGAAAGGCGTATCTTAGTACCTATAAATAAAGTTATAATATTCAGATTAATATAATAAAGGTTTAAACTTAAAGATAAAAATAAGTTAAGAGTTAACCTAAAGCACCTAGTATATTATACGCTATTATAAATTATATACGTAGACGATATATATAAAATATATAAAAATCCAAAAGAAAAGAACTAGAAGTACCCTATAAGGATATATTAGGCGCTAAATAAGCGATAATATAGGAATGCTAAGTATATATATAGACTACCTTATAGACAAAAGGAATAATCTTACCTATTAGTAGAATTTTAGGAGATCTAATAGCCTATAGAGAAGGCATTATTAACCTTAAAATAGGACCTATTTAGATAACCATTAAAGGGAGATAAATTAAGATGTCTTTTAATATCCTACTATTAGGACGGGATAAGGCAGTATTAGAAATGCCTTAATTATAGGAATATAACCTAAGAATTAATTAGATTATAGGTTAGGTTAATATTAGAGATACTTAACGCCGTAAGATATAATAACAAACTAAGTTAGTATAGTATTAGGTTAGAGCGATATATAAGGAGACTAAGTAAAACTTAAGTTATATACTAAAGAGATACTATAAATATAGTAGGAAACTATAAAGCCTAAAAAGTAAGAAGCTGGCAGATTATATAGTATAGGACTATAAAATAAAGTTGGAACTAGGAATAAGTCTAAGGTTCTTTCTAATCTATAAGCTTATAGAAAAGGAGTTAAGAGTACTTAAAGAGTTTGTCTAAGAGAACTTATAAAAGGGATATATTAGACTATTATAGTTATTAATAGGTTATCTAGTATTGTTTATACTAAAGAAGAATAGGAAACTTAGATTATATATTAACTATAAATAGTTAAATAGCATTACCTAAAAGGATAGATATCCTTTACCCTTAATAGCGAGATTTAGGATTAGATAGGTAACCTATAAATCTTTACAAAGATAAATCTAAGATAGGTATACTATTAGATTAGAATTAAGGAAGGCAACAAATAAAAGGCAGTCTTTAAGTTATAAGAAGGACTATATAAACCATTAGTTATATAATTTAGGTTAACGAATATACTAGTAATATTTTAGAAGAGAATTAATAGTGTATTAGGAGAACACCTTAATAAGTTTATTATAGTATACCTTATTATTATTATTATCTACTTAATAACTAAGAAAAAATATAGAGAATATATTAAATGGGTCTTAAGGAGACTATAAAAAGAACAGATATTAGTAGTAATTAAAAAATATAAGTTCTTTATAAGGAAAACCGATTTTGTTAAATTTATTATTAAATTAGGTTATATTAGTATAGACCTAAAGAAGATTAAAGCTATAGTAAGTTAGTAAGAATTAGAGAATATAATATAGTTAAGGTTATTTTTAGGGTTTTATAACTACTATAGAAGGTTTATAGCATAATGGTTAAAGAATATTAAATTATTTACCAGGCTTATAAAGAAAGAGGAACCGTAGGTATAGGGAGATAAATAAAAGAAGTTATTTAAGGAACTTAAGGAGCTATTTACCTAGGAACAAATTCTTAAAATCTATTAACTAGGACTAGATATAGTTGTGGAAATAAATATATTAGACTATATATTAGGAGTATACTTACTATAGAAGTATAAGGACGTATAGTATCTAGTATTATAATATAGTAGAAAGATAACACCACTAGAGTTAAATTATAACGTCTATAATAAGGAGTTATTAGGTATAGTTACAGTACTTAAGAAATAGAGAGTATTCTTATCCCATGCACTGCTGAACGCGCTGCCGGACCCCGTGCGCAGCCAAGGCCACGGAACAATGGTTAATCCGGCCCCGGAACATCACGTCTGCGCCGTTCGTAGGTCAATTAGAATTCAATAGCGTTAAAATAAGCTAGAGAAATGCCACCCAGAGACCCCAAAAGACAAGGAAACGATGAAGATTTTGTGCCTGCAACGCAGTATCCAAAGATTATAAAAGCTACGCAGGTTCCGGCGTTGCCAGATAATTAATCCCTACCCGAATTTGACCCCTTACTAATTAATAACAACTGCCCCTACGGGAAGCCTAATCTACCTGCCGGTTTTGACGATATAGACGCATTTAAAATATTTAAATTATTCTTTACCAATAAGCTAATGGATCTGCTTGCATATTATACTAATGCTAATGTAGCTATAGCCTTACAAAATACCCCATATTAAAGGACAGCCTAAATATAAAGGTGGAAGGATATATTAAGGTAAGAGATATACGCATATTTTGGAGTGCTTATTTATATAGGGCTATATAAAGAACCTTCTATTGAGGATTATTGGAAGAAAGGCGGCGACTATACTCCTTAATACCTAATTGGGCAATATATTTCAAGAGATCGGTTCTAGGCTATTAATTAATACTTATACTGCGAGGATCCGAGCCAATTAGCGTCATTTACCACCCCCTTTAAGAGAATTTGGAATATCTCTGAGTATCTACAAAAGGCCTATTATCGCTATTATACACCTAGAACATATCTTACCATTAATAAGTCTATTAAGAGGTTTACTAGTCGGGTAAAAGAGATAGTAAATATACCTACTAAGCCGACGCTAGAGGGCTTTAAAATGTGGATCTTAGCAAATAAGGGCTACGTACTTAATTAGCTATTTTATATAAAGGGCTAAGACAAAGGCCCGTATAGGCTTGATATGTATTAGACGAAGAAGGAGAAATTTATACCTACGCAGGCAGTTATTTTAGATCTATTACTAAGGAAGCAAGAAGGAGAACCACAGCTTAAGCTAAATTACTATATAGTTTGGGTTAACAATCTTTTTTTGTTAATAAAGCTATTTAAACGCTTACGGGAGGAGGGGATTAGCGCTGTAGGCACTGTACATACCTCTTGTACGAGGTGTGAGGAAAGCCTTGCTAAGAAGTTAAAAAAGCAGTTAGCGGCTGCTAAGAAGCCTTAAGGTCGCCTAAAGAAGCTTGTTAAGACTATAGGAAATATAGGAAACCCTATATAAAATAGCCAGATTCCCAAACAATTTCCTAGCTAAGATTATTAAATTCTTCCTATGCCGGAGCCTTCGCAAGAGCCCTTATAGGAGCCTATAGGAATTACTGGGAACCTTATACAAAACAGCTATATTTTAGGTAAAGATCTTAGCCAAAGTAGCAAATTCCCCAGCGAATTTTTTAGCTAGGCTCTTGATTAAGATTTAAGCCCTATATATATATAAGATTTAACCCCTAATTGGACCTAGGACCCGCCCCTTAATTATACTGGAGAGCTAGAGGAGGATTTTAATGACAAAAAGCATAAGCCCTTTTCCTAGAAGCTTATAGATATTAAATTATATTACACAGACGATCTATAGTGGGGAGAGCTATATTGGGATGTCTTAAAGAATAAAACAGTATTATAAGCAGCTTGGAAAGACGCCTAGGTTGTCTTGTTTGCTAGCACTATTACTAAGCTAGAGGAATTAATTAAGAGGGAGCGCAAGAGGCCTACCAGGACATTAACGAATTCTATATATACGAGACTTGTATTTGGCGACTTACCTATAAAGGTATTATAGATTCCTCTTTTTATAGACCTTTATAATCATTTTATAAATGGCGTTAACCGGTTTAATTAATCTATATTATATTATTCTACTTAGCGGGTAAAGCGGAAGACTTGGAGGCCTCTTTAGTTTTTTCTTTTTAATTTAGTTCTTTCTAATTGCTACTGGCTTTCCTCTTCCTTTACTAAAAATAAGATAAAAAGGGCGGGCCATAAGGAGTTTCTTTAAAAGCTTATTAAAGCCCTTTTTGACGCATCTAGAAAGCCGGCCTAAAGGAGCTCTAAAAGGCCCTCTATAGGAGGTATATGTATTTAAATTGGAGTACACGGATTTAATCTAATTAGGCTAGACTCTAAAAACACCTATATAGCATGTGCAGCAGCTAGAAGGAAGAGGAAAGCTATAGAGGAAATAAGCCCTAATATACGGCAGCGTACACCTCAAATAACCTTTGGGTGCGAGTTATATAAGATACCACTTTATTAATCCGGAGAATGCTGGAAGGAACACTTAAAGCAAGTAGAATTAGCTAGATCTATAGCTGGGAATACTATATCTTAAAATCTAGAATCCTATAGGCGTGTTTGGCCCCATATTCTTAATTCGTACGCTGGTGCACATAAACTGACTTTTGATATTCCGGGGCCGGATTAACCATTGTTCCGTGGCCTTGGCTGCGCACGGGGTCCGGCAGCGCGTTCAGCAGTGCATGGGATAAGGCGTAGAGAAACTATTTATAGTTAAAACGGATTATAAGAACCTAATAGGGTTCCTAATAATAAAAGAACTTAATTATAGATAAGTTAAATAGGTAAAGATGCTTATAGAATACTATTTTAAGATTTAGTATACTAAAGGAACTAAGAATATAAGAGTAAATATACTTAATAGAAAAGCTAAACTATAGAATAATAAGAAACTATTAGGAGCAATATTACACAAAGATAAAGATAGATGGATTAGATATAATTACCCTAAGCTAGTAGCAACTTAAGAGGATAATAAACTAGAAAGAGTTTATAAGACACTAAAGAGCTTTTAGATATAAAGAATTCTAGAAGTATAGCTAGAAGATCCACAGATGGATATATACAAAAATTAAGAAGTAAAGTATATTCTAAAGAGTATAGTAGAGCATTTTGTGGAAGACTTTTATAGGGGAATAATTTAAGGATATAATAGAGCAACGGGCTTAGTGTTAAGACTTTAAGAGGAATATATTATTAATAGAATCTAGGGCATAGCTAGAAAGGTAATAAAGGAGTATCTAGATTACTAAAAAAAATAAACTAATAAGGTATAAGCTATATAGAGGGCTATAACTTATTAAAATACTAGAAAGATTATGGGAGGTTATATTATAGGACTTTATTATTAAGTTACTAAAGTTAAGAGATCCTATTACCGGGTAAAAGTATAACGTAATCTTAGTAATAGTGAATAAGTTAACTAAATAGGGCTACTTTATAGCATGCACAAAAGAAATCTTAGTAGAGGATATTACTAAAATCTATATTAAAGAAGTGTTTGTAAAATATAGAGTACTAAGTAAAATTATATTAGATAAAGATTTAAGATTTGTAGTACCATTTTAGAAGGTATTCTTAGCAGAATAGGGAGTTTAAGCAGTAACTTCCACTATATATTATCCGCAGATAGACGGTTAAATAGAAAAACTAAATTAGACGCTAGAATAGTATCTAAGATACTATATTAATTATATATAGAANAATTAGGTATNGCTATTACTAGTTATATAGTTTATATATAATATAACACTATAGGAAGGAATAGGTATATTACTATTTAAGGCAAATTACAGATATAAGCTAAGAATATTATTATTACTATAATAAGTAAAGAAAACAAGTAGCACAGCTAAAAAAAGAATAAAGATACTAATAAATCTTTATATAGACCTTATAGAATTAGCGAAAAAGGTATTATAACGCTAAGAGATCTAAGGGACTAGATCTTAAGGAGGGAGATAAAGTATAGCTACTATATAAAAATTTTAAGAGTCGACGATTAAGTAAGAAGTTAAACTATATTAGACTAGGACCTTTTAAAATTATATAAAGGATTTCACTAGTTACGTTTAAATTAAACTTACTAGCTAAGATAAAAATCTACCCTATATAGTATATTATAATACTAAAGCTAGTATATAGGAATGTTAAGCTACTAGTTTATAAAGTAGACACATATAGAGGATAAGAAGAGGATAAATGGTAAGATTTAAAGATCGTTAGTTATAAGGACATTAACGATAAAATATCGTATAAGGGTAAGTAAATAGGCTATAATAAGACTACCTAAGAGCTACTAGAAAATTTAAAAAAACGCTATAAGAAAGGTATAGGAGTATTAAAAGAGATTAGGTTAGATAGTATTAATAAAAAAAATATTATAAAAGAATAAGTTACCTAAGGGGGACCTAAGAAGAGTAGTTGCTAAACTACTTAGATCTGTTTCCTTCTCGGATATAAAAAAAGTCTATTTTTTTTATTGCTAAGTTCCTATAACCCTTATTCTATAAGTTTCTACTTTTTAAAATAACCCTTTTTATAAACCTTCTTAAGATAAAGCAATTAAGTAAATGCCGCAATATAAGTATTTAAGGCCTTCTATTCTGCGTTATAAGAACGTTCTAACTTAGTAAGGGCTTAAAATAACTTGCTATTAGGATAAGTAGCAGTAGATTAAATATAAGACCCTAAGATAAATTAATTAGGGAACTAGATAACTATTAAGAGTAATAAAACGCGTATATTTAGTATTAGACGTAGAGCGAATGTTATAAGATAAGCGAATATTCGCTTTAGTATACTCTAAGTAAGAGGACAGTTATTAGGAGGATAGACTCGCTAATATAATATAAACTAACCCCTCTTTCGCATAATATTGTAGTAATGGTGCGAGCACGACGTTGGGCGTATAAAGAAAAAGAAGCTTTAGGTATAATAAGTAATAATATTAACCAAATTAATTAGACGGATATTATACCTTTAGTAAACAATTTAGAGATATTAAGGGTCTTTAAGGATAAAGATGGAAAGGAGGGAGATAGTGTTATAGACACTTTAAGTACAATATTACGACTACTAGGAGAGGAGTTAGAAGCAGCTAGTTGGTTAATTAAGGTATAGTTTAGGATAAAACCGATAGAGCTATATAATGAGGAATAGTAACTAAGGTTATATAACGTGCTATATATTAAATAAGAGGAATAGGAGGAACTTACGTACCTTATATATAAGACGTACCTTATGTATAAGGGGGATTTCTTAGGAGTACGGTTATGTATTTAATGGACCACAGTCCCTACCCAGATAGTTCTTTTCTTCTTATAGTAAATCTTAAAATATAATTAGAGTTAATCTATTAGGCAACCACTCCACTAGTTGTTATCACGTTATTAACTTCTTGTTTATCTATATACCCGGCCTATTAATAAGTCCACCGTAGTTCCTACTATAAGGCTTCGTTATATAATATATATAACTTTACTAATTAAATAAAGCAGTTAATAAAACTATTATAAAGTAAATTAGCGTACGCTTAAATAGTATAGGAATAGCATGCAAATAAAGAATAAACTCGTATATAGGACTTTAAGGAAGGTAATATAGTTTACCTAAATATATAAAACCTAAAGACTTAATAACCCTTAAAAAAACTAGACTAGAAGTTTATGGGCCTATACTAAATTAAGAAGAAACTAAGCCTATACGCTTATAAGCTTAAACTACTAAGATAAAAATATATTTAATATTTAATATAAACTTACTATAATCCTTAAAAGGTAAACCTATAGCTTATAAAGTGCTACTACTACCTCCTATAATTATTAATAACAGTAACAGTTTTTACTTTATTAACTTAATTAATAATATATAATAAAAAATATAATCTAAACAATTTAAACTCCTTATTAAGTGGGAAAGATATAAAATATAAACTTAGGAAACCTATAACCAGATTAAAACTAACACGCCTTCCCTAGTAAAAGAATTCCATAAAGACTATCCTTCGCGGCCTATTTTAGCTAGATAGATATAATATAAAGGTAAATAACTACTACCTAATATAAATACACGAAATATAATAGTAAAAAGCTTAAAATTAAAAAGAACTTAAAATATGTTACAACGTTTATAATATAATTATATAATACGTAAGATATTAAAAAACTTTAACCGGCGGTTAAAGTTATCTAATTAGTTAGATCCGCCTTGCCAAAACCTACTATAAAGATATTAGTTTTACTTACCGCCTTAACTAAGCCAATAGCGATTTTTTATCCCGGGGATAAAAAATCCTAATTAGCCTATTTAATAATAGAATTAGTAAAATTTTATACTGCTACCTAACGCAACTATATAAACGCAATAAGTATTAAGTATTAACTAAATTAAATTATTTGGACCTTTAGCTAAAAGGGGGGGTACTATAATAGGACTAGCCCAGTTATAGTAGGAATGCCTTAGTAAAATACTCGATAGATAAATTCTAACGCTTTAACCAAATTTTGCTAGCTTAATTAACTTCTGCTAAATTTTACTAAATTAATTAAATTCTACTAAAGTCCGTTAAAGACGGCGTGTATATATACGCACGCATTAACCACTAAGCCCCTAACTATTTAATTATATAATTCTCTTATTATTCCTTTCTCTTCTTTATATAACGTCTTGTTTTTAATAAGAGCTATATACCCTTAGATTTAGATAGAATTTATATCGTTCCTTTAAATCTTCCCTAAAGTCTCTTCGCGCCTTTATAATATTGGCCCCTTTAAGGCTATCTAGCGGCTATTTAAGTTCCCTATTTATAATAAGCCCCCCCCTATAATCTAGCTTATAGTATACCTTCTAAGTAATTAGTCCGCTAAGGAGATTTAGCAACGCCTTAAGCTCTCCTACTCTTGTCAGGAAAAAATTTACCAGCATTTATTTTTTACTTTTTAGCCATTATAGCATTTCCTAGCATTTAGTAGCTAAATGCTAAGACTTAATTATAAATGCCGCATTTAGCTACTAAATGCTAGAAAATGCTAAAATAGCAGAAAAGTAAAATTAAATGCTAGTAAATTTTTTCCTAATGCATAGAGGCTCCGCACGAAGCTCTGCACGAAGCTCTGCACGAAGCTCTGCACGAAGCTCTACAAAGCTCTTACACACAGCTCTGCACGAGGCTCTACACGAGGCTTTACATAAAGCTCTGCGTACAGAGGCTCTGCACGAGGCTCTGCGCGAAGCTCTGCGCGAAGTTCTGCGTACGGAGGCTCTACACGAAGCTTCGCATCGGGTCCCCGCTATATTCCCGATAGCCTCTACACGTGCCTCTGCCAAGTATACCCCCTATATACACCTAGGTAGCCACCTCAATTTTTACCCTTCCTTACATCCTCCCTACCTAGACAGCCAGCAGACGACCGTCGCCGGAGCCAGACGACCATCGCCGGAGCTAGACGACCGTCGCCGGAGCTAGACGACCGTCGTCAGAGCTAGACGACCGTCGCCGTCGCCAGATGACCGTCGCCAGAGCTGGACGACCGTCGTCAGCCAGACGACCGTCGCCAGAGCTAGACGACCGTCGCTGTCGCCAGATGACCGTCGTCAGAGCTAGACGACCGTCGTCATCGCCAGACGACCGTCGCCAGAGCCACACGACCGCTGCTAGAGCCACACGACAACCGTTCAAACGACCAGCCAGCGAACACGATAAACGATTCGATCGATTGATCGAATTAAGGTGACATAGACAGGTAGGCACAGATAGGTAGGCACAGACGGGTAGGTATAGACAGACAGACAGATAGACAGACAGACAGACAGACAGATAGATAGACAGATAGGTAGGTAGGCAAGCAGGCAGGTAGGCAGGCAGGTAGGTAGGCAGGCAGGCAGGCAGGCAGGCAGGTAGAAGAGAACCATCGCTATATTATATTAAATTATCTAAAATAATATAATTTATTTTGCACCAACTACGTAAGAAGAGCAATATTTATTGCTTAAAGTAAGTAAAATATATAGAATGTGTAAGAAGGGCATTATATACAGAATGCGCGAGGAGGGTATTATATATTAATTACGCATTAAGTGTAAAATGCGCAATTAGCTGCACTGCATTGTTAAATACGGCAGTATGCTGCACTATATTATTAAATATAGCAGTATACTGCACCGCATTATTAAATACGGCAGTATGCGGCAGTATGCTGCACCGCATTGTTAAATACGGCAGTATGCCGCACCTTAGTCGATACTATACGCTACACGTTGTAGTGCGCGGAATGCGCATTTGGCCGCCAAATGCTGCCAAATGCTGTAAAAATGCTGGTAAATTTTTTCCTAACGCTACCTTAACAGCCTTCTTTAAGTATAACGCTAAGTATAAGAATAGCCTTAACTGCCTATATTTAGACTTCCCTAAGTGGTATATCTTTTATATAAAGCAACGGGAATAGCGTTTACGCTAGTAAGGTACTTAATAGGCCGTATATATTACTGTAGTCTTATTATAAGTAAGAGGTTCTACTTACAGCTACTACTAATATCCGTTTCCAGCCCTACCTCTTTAAAACCTTCTATACTATTACTAGTATAGTCTATTTAACCTTCTAGGCCGCCTACGCAGCCCTAGGGCTACTAAAGGATAATTATAAGTAGATTAATTACTTAACGGAGGCCGCCGTTTTTGCTATTAGCGCCTAGATACGCTCCTTATTTATAACCGCTTTACTTTATAGCCCTATTACGGAGCTAGTTGCTTTATAGGACCACTTTAAATAGTTTATCTGCGATAACCTGCCTTACTTTCTAGCTTACTAACCTAATGCTTCTTCTACTGTCGCTAAGGACGATAACGTATATTTTTATTATAGCCTATACCTTATCTATTAGATACTTACGGATTACTAAAAAACGCTTATAGACTATAGCCTACCCTAGTTCTAGCACTAGTAGGATGTTATTATGGAGGAAAGTAACTCGCTTTTTATAGCGGAGCTACTATAATACAACCCTATAGAGGAAGAACGCCAGTTTACTAAGTTACGCTAGCAGCTAAATATAGACTAAGCGGCGTGCTTTAATACTATTGTTAGTACTATAGATATAGATCCATAGACGGCCCGCTTCTTCCTTTAGGGCCTTATAGATACCGGTAAAACGTTTCTCTATTACTACCTTTACCACTACTATCGCTTGCGCGGTAAGATTGTCCTTTACGTGGCCTTTTCTAGTATTGCGGCCCTCTTACTACTTAGCGGCCGTACTACCTACTCTTGTTTTTAGATACCTATTAATCTATATAAGAAGTCTACTTGCAATATCTCTAAAATCTTAAATCTAGCTAAGCTTCTACACTATACCTCTCTATTTATTTAGGATAAGGTGCTAATATAGTACCACTACTACTTTAAAGCCATATATTATATACTTACGGACGTCCGTTTTAATAACTCTACCTTTAGCGGGCTCCCTACTATCTTAGGTAGCGACTTTACTTAAATACTACCTATTATCCCACAGGGAACCACGCAGCTATTATAGGTGCTTACCTATAGCAGTTATTCCTCTAGCCTACCTTCTATATCCTCTCCTTACGGTTAAATATGCGTGTTCGCTAGGGCGAGATAAACCAGTAATTTGCCGCTTAGGTGCGAAGCTTATTCTATAATATATCCCTAGCTAGTAGGGTTAGTATTCTACCTAATATAGCCTAGTTCTAGTCCTAAGAATCCTTCTATAGGTATATATACCCTCCGTATCTACTTACGCGGGTATGCTATAACCTAAATGCCTTCCGCGATCGCGCTATTCTAACTATTTATAATAATACCGTTGCTAGATTAACGAGGCTATCCTTACGTAGCTCTACGGCTTTTTAGGTACCTTTTATTCTACGGACTCTGTAGAGCAAAATGGAGAAGAGGATTATATAGAACTGCTGCCAGCGGAGCTCTTATAAACGTTTAACCCCAATAGCCTACCTTTGTTAAAGCTTTCCCTAAAGATAGGCGCACCTATAATCCTTTTACGGAACCTCTACCCTAAGGAAGGGCTCTGTAACGGCACCCGTATAGTTATTACGCGCCTAGGCCGGCGTTATATTAAAGCTTAGATGCTTAGCGGCAGTTTTTACAGGTATCTGCGGCTAATCCCTCATATTAAGCTTATCTCTACAAATAGAAAACTGCTGTTTATTATTAGTAGAAGCAGTTTCTAATCTAGCTATACTTTATTATAACTGTAAACAAGTTACAGGGGTAGTCTTTTAACTTTGTTGGGGTTAATTTGCGTATACTAGTCTTTACACATAGGCAGCTATATATTGCACTATTAAGAGTAATAGATATACGCGGGCTTTCGCTATTACTGCTGTAAGGAGGCGATGCTACTACTACTAATATTATATATCCGGAGGTGTTGCTAAACTCTAGTGGGGATAGTATAGCGGCGGTGGCAGCGGCAGCGGTAGGGTAGTAGTAGGGCAGTAGCAGGGCAGTATTAGGGTAGTAGTGTAACCAATTAGGATTTTCTATGCCCGGTATAGAAAATCGCTATTAGCTCGCTTACTACTAGCGCCTTAGCAACCCTCGCGTCCCTTATAAGCTATTACCCTAGCGTAGTAGGGCAGTATTAGGGCAGTATCAGGGTAGTAATAGGGCAGCAGTAGGGTAGACTGAGTTTAGAAGGACAAAAGCCCGCCGTAGGCGCGAGAAATAAGTAAATTTCTCCAAGGACCAAAATTTTCCTTAGAAAATTGCTTATTTCTTATACTGTAGTACTATACGTAAAAACAGTTCTACCAGTCTAAGGTAAAGGATAGATTTATAGTCCCTTATATAAGGTAAGGATATAAATAGGGAGCTTAATAATAGAATAATAGAGTATATTATATAAATAGACAAATCCTTAAGGGAAAAGGAGGAGTCTAAAGTGCAAGGTAAGAAAGGGTTTTCTCTAGGTATATACAGCGTATATACCTTATAGGCAAGTTATATACAAGTCCCCTATACCTCGTAGCTATATAACTATCTACTTAGGTTTTACCTAATAATACCTCCCCTTTAAAAAGGATTGTCCCTAATCCTTTATATACTTAGGCCTTAATAAATCTCCTTAAAAAACCTTAATAAGGAAAAAATTAGAGGGGAAAAAGGGTCCTAATTTTATACACGAAAAGATAGGTATATATATTTCGCCAGTAAGTTATAGGTTATTTATATATAGCTAGACGTATAGGCAGTAAGATAATATACCTATTAAATCCGCCGCTAATCCTATACTTTAGCTTTATACTATACCTACGAGTATATATATAGAGATTCCACCAAATTCTACTAATTGTGTGTACTTTACTAGTATAAGAAATATTCTAAAAGTTTACGTATATAAGTAGGTCGCTAATATCTCGCGGGTAGATTATAGATTATTTAAGTATAGCTAGACTTATAGATAGTAAGGCGGTATGCCCAATAACCGCCGCTAACTCTATACTTTAGCTTTACGCTATTTACGTAGTATATATATAGAATAGTATATAAGTCGTTAGTATAGGTCATTATTAATAGGTTAAAGAACCCTAGTTATAAATAAATAGATATAGAATAATATATATAAGTTATTAGTAAAGATTACTACTAGTAAGTTATAGATTATAAACCCTAATTAAAGGGCTCTAGTTATAAACGGGCCTATTACCTAATATATAAACAGTCTACTAAAATAGTATAGAGTAATAAACTAGGTCTAGTAAGAGTGCTTTTAATTACTTTAAGATTACTAGTAATACCCTATAGCCCTACCTATAAATCGCTAGCATAGCTAGGCTACGTTAGAGTGTGGCTTATATAGAATATTAATAAATTAAGCTTTGCCCTATATATATACCATAACTCTTACTATAAGCGTTAGCTTATTCCTTAATCCCTTAGGATATCCTTTACCTTTCTTTAATATAGGCTATATCTTAGTAGCAGCGATTACCTTTTACTTACGCTTTAGCTACGAGGCTAGGTAGTAGTATACTAGCTTTATAAAACGGTCTATAAGAATAAGGAGGTATTTTAAACTTAGGGAGATCCGTAATAAAGTTAAGTAAATAATACTATAAGGCTTAAGTAGGAGCCTATAAGAGGCTATAGCTTACCATAAGGTATATAGCGGCGCAATTTAGAGCATTAGTAGGGATTATAGTTACCTAGGTATTTATAGAGATCCTTATTAAGGCTAAACCTTATTATTTTACCTTAGGTGTCTTTAATTATATTACTAGTATAGGAGGGTACGACCACTCTTAGATGGGAAGTCACGGTGCTAGTAGTCTATCAGTTAGTCGGTTATAATTAGTTAGAAGTAATTAGTAAAGCAGTTAGTAAAAAAAGAAGTAAAGAATATGTTTCCAGTAACTGGTAGGGTTGTAATCTTTAAGAAAGAGGGAAGCGGAAGGCTCCATAAATATAGGAAAATGCTAAGGTACTAGGCGTAAGCCATTTTACCCCACTACGCTAATAGGAACTCGCCCCTAGGTTAGCTAATCGCGTATAGAGTATAAGGTGTCCCCTATACTCTATAGACGGAATAAACTAATAACTTAAGGATATACTCTATAAAAGCTGTTTAAGCTAAAGTAGCTACTACTACTACTTACTATAGTATAAGGCTCTGCGTAAAGCTAGTACTAGTAAAGTAATATATAATATATAGGTCACTTATATAGTTATTATAGGGGACTGTTATCTAGGCTAGGGGTTTTCCCCTAGGGTCTAACGCTATTAGGCTAGTTAAAGTCTTAATAAAAATAGTAGGACACTCTAGTCCGCTAACGCTAGATTATTAGTATAGTATAGTATAGGTATAGATATAGTTAGGTCGCGATACGCCTATATAAGATATATATTTAGAGGTATATAATATCTAAGCCTCCTATTTATCTAACGTTAGGTTATAATACTCCTATATAAAGTATATATTTAAAGTATATAGTATCCTAGTCTTCTTTCTCTAACGTTAAGTCGCGATGCGCTTACGTATAATATACGTTTAAGGTATACGGTATCCTCGTCTTCTTTCTATCTAATATTAGGTCGCGATAAGCCTATATAAGGTATATATTTAGGATATATAGTATTATAGTCTCCTTCCTAATGCAGAGGCTCCGCATAAAGTTCTGCACGAAGTTCTACACAAAGTTCCGCACGAAGTTCCGTACGAAGCTCTGCATAAAGCTCTGCACAAAGCTCTATACAAAGCTCTATATATAGAGGCTCTGCATAAAGCTTTACGCGAAACTCTACGTACGGAGGCTCTGCGTTGGGTCCCCGCTATATATAAAAGGCCAGCCTGACCGGAACGTATGATTATCCAATCGACAGTGTCACCGGTAAGTAGAAGGTAAGTCGAAGGTACGTCGAAGGTAAGTAGAAGGTAAGTTAAAGGTATAATAAGTTTCTCGTATTGAAGGACAAATGCTTTTGACCACTTCTATTTAGAGACTAATCGCTGGTTCTTCTCTAGAGGAGAACCAGCTCCCTATATAATCCTTCTAAGACGCTAGCAAAACCCTTTGCCCCTTATCTATCTGACCATGTCTTCTAGGACGTAGATAGAACATAGATAAGACCTCCTTCTGTCTCATCTAATATATACCTTCTAGGGAATTCCGTTACACTATATTCCTAATAGCCTCTATATATACCTCTGCTAAGTATACCCCTATATACCCACCTTATTTTTTACCCTTCCTTCCTTTCTTACATCCTCCCTACCTAGGAAGGCACTAGAACGGTAGCTAGTAGAGGACTATTGCTAGAACTAGACGATCGTCGCCAGAACTAGACAACCGTTGCTAGAACTAGACAACTACCGTTTAAACGACTAGCCAGCGAACGCCGCGAACGATTTAATTAATCAATCGATTGAATTAAACTAGAGCTTTAATATTGGCCCATTGCCAAATTAAATCAAGGCCTCCTAGGGAGGCACCCTAGACAATTACCGTTTAAATATACAGCCAGCGAACGGCCGTAGAGAACGATTTAAATTAATACAATTAATCGATTAATTAAATTAGGCAGAGCCTTTAATCGGGCCGGCCCTTCCCCTAAATTACAAACAGGTAAGTATAAATAGGTAGGTATAAACAGGTAGGCATAAACGGTAGGCATAGATGGTAGTTATAGATAGGTAGGTATAGGTAGGTATAGATAGATAGATAGATAGATAGATAGATAGATAGATAGATAGATAGACAGATAGGTAAGTAGATAGGTAGGTCAGTAGGTAGGTTAGTAAGTAAGTCGTTATATTATATTAAATTATCTAAAATAATATAATTTATTTTACACTAACCGTATAGACTAAATAAATACTATTAAGTGTATAGGATAAGTAATTAATAATAAATGCGTAGGAAGAGCAAGATATATAGAATATATAAGAAGGGCATTATATATTAATTGCGCATTAAGTGCAAAATGCGCAATTAGCTGCACCGCATTATTAACTACAGCAGTATGCCGTATCTTAGCCAATACTATACACTACACGTTATAGTACGCGGAATGCGCATTTAGCCGCTAAATGCTGCCAATTGCTGTAAAAATGCTGGTAAATTTTTTCCTAACGTTAGGTTGCGATATATCTATATATTATATACGTTTAGGGGTATATAGTATTCTAGTCCTAAATAGCTTACCGCTAGTAACTTTTACTAGTTATTGTTTACGTTTCTTATTTAAGTTATATATATAGTACTAGTATCTAGGGAATCCTTAAAGCTATTTAGCTATTAAGTAGTCTCCCCTAGAGCTTATTCAAGAAAGCCTTACCTTTTTTAGGTTTTGTCTTTTAAACCTAACCCTATAAAGCTACTTTCCATTAATATCTTTAAAAAAAATCTTACTATATTAAAGTAATCTAAAGTTAATATAAATACCAAAGCTATACTTACTATATTATTTAATTAATAGGCTAAGAAATAAGTAACTAGGCGAGATTTAAGAACTAGAAAAGTGTTATAAGAGTTAGTAAACAAGAAGACCTTTTTTAACTCCCTTATATACTTAATTATTACTTATAATCTTCTTTATATAATTATTAAGTGGCTAGAGTTTTAAGCCTTTTTATAAATCTATAACTATATATTAATAGAAGAGGGCGGGCCCTTATATAAATCTTATAGAAGCGTGTCTATTTTAATTAATAAGACGTTTATAATCTAAAATGATTATATAAAGTTAAAGATCTACTTTACTATTAACTATTAGACGGCTTTAAATGAGATAGCTTACTAAGTAGTTATTACTTATTTTATAAACGAATTAAGCTAGCTATTAAAGGCTATAATTATATTTAGAGAGTATAAAGAGGTAAATAGAGGTAAATAGTAGGCTAAGGTAATAATAAAGGTAATTATAAAGTATAAGATTCTAAAGAGCTAGATCGATTACCTTACTAATAGGCTTTATTTCTTACCTTTACTACTATTAGTTTAGGTAATAACTACGGTGGTAATATAAGCTCTATTTAATTCTATAAAAGCACTTCCCTTCTTAGAATGCCGTATAGCACTAAATTTGCTATATTAGCTATATTATTAAACTTATAGCATAAGTTTTCCTATTTTATAAAGACGAAGAAGCTATTAAAGTAGTAATTTAGGTAGTAGAGGAACTTTAGTAAGAAGAGTAATACTTAAATATTTACTTTAAAGGAGAGGGTAATTAAAACAAAGCTATTTAAGAGAAGTAGTAAGAGATTAGAGCCTTAGGTAAGATATATAATATCGCTATATAGTTAAGGCATTTAATAGAGCAATATTAAGCCTTTCTAGGGCTAGCCAAGAAGATACTAAAGTTAGTAATAGGGCTTAAGACTATAATTTAAGTCTTTCTAAATTTATAGTATAAAGAGATAAGAATTAATACTCTTAGTTGTGATAAATAGGATATAATCTATTAGATAATTATAATCCTGCTAATATTTAAAGATATAATAAAGACCTTAAGCCTTTATATACTACTAGAGTACGCATATTATTTATTGTCTATAGGAGCTCTTGCTGCACCCAGCCCAAAAAGACCAAAACCAACTAAAAGAACCCTAAAAAACACCCAGAGAATCCCCCTGAGATGCATGCATCGCAGGGGAGGCACACGTTAAACGACGGTGGCTCGCACTCGCGCGCGACCGCTAGAACTACGCCTAGCAATGGCCCTCCATAATAAAGACGGGCGAATACCACACCATAAAGCGGAAATATCTCTATTAAGAAGGCATCTAACAAAATATAAAGCCTATTAGACGCGTCTAGTATCTAGAATTACGGGGGAGTAACCGTTAGCTATAATAAACTAATGCAGCTAGTAGAATGGCTCCGCTAGTCTAGTAAATCTTAGGCGCCCCTTTAGCAAACCCTTAATTAAATCCTCTAATGGCTAAGCAAAATTAAAAATAAGTATAACTCCCCCTTACCGGCGAACCGCACCTAGGCCGCCGTAGCTACGCTTTTATAGCATAGGGAACTCACCCCCCTTAAGTTAATAACTGGGTATATAATTATAATATAACTAAACACGGAATAAGTAGAGGGGTTTAGGGGATAATTAGAAATAGAAGTCCTTATAAAGATACGCAAAGAGGTCTATAACGCTATTATAGTCCAACACCTTAAGAGCGGAGATATTAGAGTTACCCTAAAGGACTAATAGGTAAAGGAACGAGCTGTAAGGGCAGGGGATAGGCTAGGAAAACGTATTAGTATAAAAGTACTCCGTAAGAATTACCTAGTTAAAGTCCTAGTGGTTCCTATAAGCCTTAGGGTAAAAAAGGAACGCTAGGTAGATAATACAGCAATTATATAGGAGATAGTAAGATAAACGGAACGCCTTATACCAGGATTTAAAATTACCCAAATCTAATAGCTTTAATAGGAAAATGCAAACTAAGTATATAATAAGAACAACAAGAGGACATAAGGGTCGCTAAAGACTCGCTAGGAAGACGCCGGACGAACGCATAGCTCCCTTATCGTTAGTATACATATACTAGGAATGCAAAAACTTCTTATCTAAAAAGGAATAATTATAAATGGCCTTATATACAATACAAGGCTCTATAACTACAGACTACGCCTAGAATAATGCTATTACTGTATATAATAGGGACATACCTAATCTATATGCGTAGCATAGGTGTGCTGCGGCCACTGTGCAGGCCCCTATAATATAAGATACTGCTTAAATTAAAACTAAATAAAATGCGTAAACTGCTACCGAAGCATATATAAGGCGTAGGAGAGAGAAGACTGCATTAAATATAGGAGACGGAAGGTAAGGGCTTAACAGCTACGGGAATAACTGCACGCTAGGTTATATAAATGGAAATAATAGGCAATAAGCTAGGGGAACGCAGGTGCCTTTCTAGCGTTTCCTACCTTTAATATTAAAGGGCTAGGCTAGCTATCCCAAGCCTTAACAGGCTAGAAGCGACGCCGCGCGATATTACTAAACTAATTAGGGATATAAGGGTCATAGGGGATATAAGGGAGAGGACGTCCCATAGGAAGACCCCTATAGATAGCGATAGTAGGCTTAAGACTAGGATAATTAAGAATTAGACTTAATGCGGTAAATATAACATTCGCAGCCGACCTATAAAGGGTATATAGCCGACCAGTAAAAATAGGGGAAGAACTAGTAATAATAACAGATTTAGATATAGAAGCGTTAATAGGAACATAAAATACGGGAATGGAAAGCTCTATATAAAATAAGTAGTAACTAGGGTGTAGATATAAGAGATAGAAGCTTTAAATATTCTAGAGAAAGTAAAAACAGAAGAAGCGAGGAATAAAAGAGAGTTAAAGGACCCTCGCCGGGGGTCCGCCACCTATCCATTATATAGTATAACTGCGGCAATATAAACCACCGCCTTATAAGGCCCCTACTAGATAGTCTAGACCTAGAGAAATACTATATCCTTACTATATAAGAGCCGTATTATAATACCTTTATATAATTAATATACTGCCCCTAAGGATTCTAGCTCCTATATAAACCAAAAGCAGCCACATATATATGCTTTATAATTAGTAAGGCTATCAGCCTATTCTTATAGTTATAGCAGGTAGTTAACCTAGATATTATAGTTATAATAATCTAAATATATAGGGGACCAGTACAAATTATTAATGTGTATAACCCTAGGGTTAAAGGGGTCCTATAAATAGAGAATATTATATTGGCAATAAGCTTACTAGAAACCGAAGGTATAGAGTCTATCCTATTAGGAGATATAAACCTCTACCACCTACGGTAGGGGGGTATCTATATTGCTGCAGATTAATAATTAGAGTGCCTACTAAGAGCTATAGATATCTAGGGCCTTAAGCTAGCTACCCCCCTAGGAGCAATTATATGGTAATAAGGCACTACCAGAAGTATAATTAACCTTACATTTATGGACGAAGGCCTATATTAGAGACTTAAAAGGTACAACCCTAAAGAAGAATAGGCACTTACCCTAAACTATATCCCTATCTAGATATAGCTAGACCTAGATACCAAAGCGCAACTAAATAGAAAAAGATACGCAATAAGGAAGCTTAAGATAGATAGTTTCTTTAATACAGTTAAACAATAACTCTAAGACCTAGAAGAAATCTACCTAATACCAAATAAGCAAGGCTTATTGGCCACCCCTAAGGAAATTAACCGAAGACTAGAAAGGATCTAGGCAGCAATTAAAAATAGGCTAGAAGAGTACTACCCAATCTTAAAACCGGGCCCCTACGCGCGATACGCATAGTCTATATAATGCGCAGTTCTGGTTACCAGCTAATAATAAGTAAAAAGGAAATATATAAGCAGCTATAACCCTAAAGACAAGAGATAATACAAAGATATAAGAAACCAGCTAAAGAATACCCTAAAAAAAGAAGTAAGGAATAACTAGAGACGGTTTATAAACGAGTATACTTTTAACCTAAGCCTCCCCCATAATAAGGGCCTTTAGGCTATAGCAAAATGGGTAAAGAAAAAGGCAGGGCGCTTAGTAGAAGACCTATACCTACTACCCCTATAAAGAGCAAGAGAATTATAGGCCATAAATAACAACAATAAGAAGGCAAAGATCCTTATAGAAAGGTTCTTCCCCTAACCAGCTCTAGCAGACCTTAGTAATATCACAGGCGAAACACCGGTGACTTACCTGCGGGTCAACAGCGACATAACAATAGAGGAAATGGCTAGAACCATTAGCCGCCTTTTAAACAATACAGCACTAGGACTAGATAGGATTTCAAATAAGGCCCTAAAAACCTGTGGGCCACTTATAGCACCTTAGCTTATAGATATAGCTAGAGCATACTTTACTATAGGCTACTACCCACGACTTAGAAGATCTATAACGACAGTTATCCTACGAAAAGAAGGTAAAGCAGATTACTTAATCCCAGGAAGCTACCGCCCTATTGCCTTAAAAAACACCCTTAGCAAGATCTTAGAAAGGGTAATAGCGAAACATATAGCAGATACGGTAGAGGAACACGCCCTACTACCATAAAGCTAAATAGGGGCAAGAAAGAACCGCTCAACACTATTAGCACTTACGCTACTCGCTGCCACCATTAAATCTGCATAGGCGATGCAAAAGGACTTCGTAGTATTAATGCTTAGCCTAGATATTAGTGGTGCCTACAACAATATACCCCATAAGCGTCTCCTATATATCCTTAGGGCAAAGGGCTTCTTAGAATAGATTATATAATTTATCTAAGGGTTTATAGGCTAGAAAGAAATATTACTAGTCTTTAGCGGATACTAGAGCCCCCCTATTACAGTTACAACAGGAATACTACAAGGATTACCCCTCTCGCCTATACTCTTCCTTTTCTTTATAAGCAACCTACTTAACTCCTTTAAGAAAGGGGCGACCTAGGGGATAGGCTTTATTAACGACACAAACCTAATTATATACGGGCTAACAGCTGCAGAGAATTACAGAATACTAGAGAAAGCCTATAACACTTATATAGAATGGGTAAGATATTATAAAGTCTAATTCTCACCAGAGAAATACCAGCTAATCTATTTTATAAGAAAACGCAACTAATCTACAGATCTTTAGTATATAATTCGCATTTAAGGCTTTAGGGGTTAACTAGTTTAGGGCCTAAGGGTACTAGGAGTATGGGTAAATAGCAAGCTCTGGTGGAGCGTATATATAGCGCAAGCGGCCTATAAAGGCCAAGCACAGTTCATCGCTTTATCTAGGATTGTTAATTCTATATAGGGTCCATACTTCCAGAGGTCACGCCTACTATATATAGCAGTTGTCTGGCCAACTATAACATATAGATCTAGTATTTGGGCCATTAAAGAAACTGAGAAGGGCCCCCTAAAATTACTCCTTAAACCACTTTAAAAGGTCTAAATAACCTGCCTCTAGAGTATTACAGGCGGGTATAAGCGAACGGCTATAGCACTGCTTGAGAAGGAATCTAATATTCCCCCCCTACAGTTATATATTAAAGCCGCTGCAATATAAAGAACGCAAAATAAATATAACTCTAATGTTATAAAGTACATTAAGACACGCCTAAGTAAACTATAGAGGGACCCTAGGGTGCCCCGTAGGAGAATAAACCAATAACCCTAAAGTAGGGAAGAGATATTAGAGAAACAGGTAAAGAAAGCAGAAGAAGAATAATGTTGCTTTAGGGCCTAGGCCTATATAGAGGAGAAAGGGAGACGCGTAAGAGGTTAGCAAAGATAATAGTAAGATAGAGAAAGGAGCTAAAGTAGAATATATAAGAACGCCGGGAAACCATCTACTGTAATATAATACTGGTTAGACTAACGCTAAAGAGGTAAATAGGAGTTAAAGGTATAGAGGCTGACTTAGGCAAGATAAACCTAAGCTATAGCATAGTTAACGCTATAGGGGGTAAATACCTAAGAGCTCCGAGAAGGCCTAATAAAGGCAGAAAACATAATAGTAATACTCTTAAGAACAGGAATAATAGGACTAAAAGATTGGCTTTACTAGGTAGATGTCCTAGTAGGTAGCCTAAGATATAAATATGGCTGGCTAAGACAGACACTAAAACACGTAATACTGCTATACCCCCTACGCACTAATTAAGAAATAATACTCTTAGTAGCTAGCACAGAGAACTATAATACACTGCTCTTAATATAAAAAGGCCTTAAGGTGGTTACCTAGTGGCTTATTAGTTAAAATATGCTAAATTAGTTCTAGGTTATAAGGGAAATGGTAATAGAAGGCAAGGGGGCAAGCAGCAGGTGCCCCCTAGTAACTCTATAGTAGTAGAGTAAAAGTTTGTAATACTAGCGCGTCCGTAGGCTTATTACGGCAGCAGTGGTTCCTAAGGAGGTTAAATAGTAAGGTAGTAGAGCACCACAGGCGACTTATAGGCGCTAAGTAGGCGAGTCCTAAAAGGCGGGGAGATGGATTACGGGGTTTTCTCATTTTTCTTAAATAGAGTTTTCTCCCTATATGTAAATAAGGAGTAGTCCGCGTAGGCCCAATAGGGATCCAAATCGGACGTTAAGCAATGAATTATTATAATAAAGACCTTAGAAAGTAATTTAATAACTTTAGATAAGGTTCTTTAAAGTATAGATTTCCTTATTAAATACGTAAAAGAGATATAATAGGAGTACGTCTTTAACACTTACCTTTTAGTATCTCTTTTAACGATATAGTTTACTTTTAATAAGTACTCTACCTTAACTAATAAAAGACTAATATACGTAGCAGCCTAATTACTTAATCTAACGCTTTAACGGGCTTATTTTAATAAGAGCTAAAAGATAATTAATAAGCGTTACTCTAATATAATTAAGTAATTAAAGCTACGTAAAAGCTATAGTAGAAGGAATATAAGTTTAAGCTAATTAGGGAAGTAGATTTAAATCTAGTTAAGAATATATATAAGAGGTAATAATATATAAGGGAGCTTAAGAGCTTATCTAACAATAATAAATTTAAACGATTTATTGCATTATAACCTGCCTCTAATATTTATAATACTACTTAACTTATCTTCTTATAGGCAAATCCTCTATAATTAATTACTGGCTCCTCCTTTACTTAGTAGCTTAAGCCCTTTTAGTAAAAGCTCTACCTAAGGCTCTTCTAAATAGGTATTAATATTCTTTTTATATTAGTAATGTTAGCTAAAGCAAAGTGTCGGGAATGAGGCAAGCGGTCGTCACGTGACGCCGCGGCACTAGCGTGGCGAGGAGTCTTAAGCTCCTTACCCTTCCTCATTCTAATAAACAAGCTTTATTAACCAACATTACTGTAACCTACTCGAGTAGTTATTATTGGTAAGTCACCCTATGTAACTAACACTAATTAGTGGTTAAATATATAGTTAACTATAGAGTAGCTAGGTTTTTAAACAGAAGAGACAGTCTTGTATAGGGGTGCTATATACACTTATATGGAATAGATCCTAGTAATACTATGCTACCTTAAACTTGCGGAAAACTAGTAATAGAAGTATTACTAAGTACTAGGAGATACTAAGTTGCGTCTATTATATAGAACAACTACGTTTATAAAGATTTAGTTAAGTACTTTAGGTTAGAAGTATTACTAAACCTAGGGTCCTAAGTCAACATCTAAAACGCGTTAAATAACTACCTTAATACCCTCTGTATACCTTTATAGACCGTAGGATTATAATTAATACCTAACTATACGTTAAACAACCTTTATTTTCCTTAATATTTTTATTAAAAATGCGTTAAATAACTACCTTAATACCCTCCGTGTACCTTCGTAGATTCTATTATAGCGTTAACCTACCTAAAGAAATACGAGAAAGATATTAACCTAGAGATATAGAATACCGACATAACTAACCTTAAAGATATTAATTAGTAAGACTTAAACGGATTTCTATTATACCGTATAGTATACTATAAAGACAGCGAATATAATAATACTATGCTATAGTACTATATAAGGGAGGGCTTTATTAAATAGATAAAGGGAATATAGACTCTTATAAAGAAAGATATTATATAAAACTTCTATAACTTTTTGCGGGAGTATAGAGTGTTTATACTAATAGATGGGGGTACTATTAGAGACAATATTTAGGAGCAGGTTATTAATGTAAAAGAAAAGCATAAATAGACTTAATAAAAGATTAAGCACTAACTACGCACTATAAGGAAGCTTAACTTATAATAGAATCTAAGTAATATACCTCTAGAGACAAATCTATCTTTACCTTTAACTCCTCTGTATCCAATTTAACCTATAACTTTAACGTTAGATACTATACCTTAATAAGAGCAGGCATAGGATCCCATTACTTCGCGATTTAATAACCTTTAAACTTTACTAACCAGACCTACGTCCCTACTGTAGCCTATAATGTAACTCCTACCTCCTCTATCTTAATCTTAAATTGGGGGTAGTTTAAAATTACTTATAGAGCTTATAAAGCTCTACTTGGATTAAAAGAAGAAGTTTAGTGGGGAATTATATAATATTCTTAATTCGAAACTATATATCTTTTATAAATATTACTAGAAGGTAGAAATAGAGTCTAATTAATACCATAACGCCTATTCCGTTATGCTTAAGGGCTAAGCTAGTATCTTCTATTATAATTATTTGGCAGAAAAAGGATATAATTTTAACCGTATAATATATAAGTTAAGATACCATTTTAAAACAGAAGAGAATAAGTAGCAGTATATATTAGAATGGAGAGAGACTACCTTTTTAAGGATTATTGCTATAAACCCAGGTGTCCCCCAGATTAATTATCTTTAAAAGCTCTTTAATTAACTTTAGATAATTTAGCGTAGTTTATCTAAATTATATTAAAAGGATTTTAGCCTATATAATTAAGTTATTAGTGTATACTAAGGCGTTAAAGAATATAACCTTACTCTCTTTAATCCTATAAATACTTATAAAGGAGTATATACTTAATTAAGATCTTTTATTAGCACCGCTCTACGCTCTTAAAAAGTATAGTAATTTAATGCCTAACTTTAACCTACTTCGATCGACCCGCCTAACTAATATAATTATAACTAGACTAATTAAATATATAATGGCCGTGGTAGGCAATATAGTAGAGGGTATAATTAATAACTATAAGGTAAAGGTAGAGGTCCTTATGGAGGTTTATTTTAAAGTAATTACTAAAAAAAGTACTATGTTTATAAGAAACCGAATTGCTAGTTAACTAGGCATTTTCTTAATAAATAAAAGGAGGTATATAATAAGTTTCACCAAAGCATAAGAAACGTTGGAAATTATAAGGCTACTACGGCCTACTTTTAAAGCTTCTTAGTTTAATATAAAGGTATAGAAGATCTTAAGGGTAAGGTTAATAAGGCCGAATAGCTCCTTATAGATATAAAAATTAAGGACTACTTACCTAACTAATACTTTACTAAGTATAGTAAGGTAGATAGTATATAAACCGTCGCTGTTCTTAATAACTAATCTATACTCTATTCTATTATGAAGTTAGATATCTTTAATAAGCTAAAGGAGAGCTCTACGTTTTCCTTTAACGATAGATACTTAGTAAATATCTTCTATAGTATTATATTAGATACTAGAGCCACAGAAGTATCTATAGTAGGAGAACCTTAAGTTCAAGCCCTTTAGCAGCTTAATAACTCTATTTAGATTAACTATTTAACGGCAGGCCAATATACGATTTGTTTTAGTAAGGGTACTATAATTTCTCTTAGCACAATTAGGGTCCAAACCCCCTTAGGGTGCATTACTTTCCACGTTATTCCCATAAATACTCCATTTTTATTTTATATCGGAGATATAGATAAATTAGGCGTTAAGCTTAACAACCTTAAGAATATACTTATATAGGGAGATAGTTAGGTACCTATTGTACGCAAGTAGGGTTACCCTTAGTTGCTCCTTTATTAACTAGAAAAGAGTATTACTTAGAGCTACTTAACTAAGTTAGAGTTACGTTAACTATACCATTAATTTAGCCACCTATCCGTTTATTAATTACTTAGGGTTCTTTAGTAAATAGGTTATAAAGTTAAGGTTAAGGCAATTAAGTATCTTATAAAGTACTACTATTACTACTAAATAAACCAAAAGTCCCCTAGCCGATTTAAGTTTACCCTTAAAGATAACTACAACTTTAACTTCTATATTATTATTAACGTTATATACCTTAGCGGTAAGCTAGTACTCTAAGTTATTAACTTCTTAATCTCCTTCCAAGCCGCACGTTTCTTAAAGGATATATTAGCTAGAAACGCATAGGATACCCTATAATTATACTAGATTAATATCTACCTAGGACCCCCTAATTAAATTATCTATAATATAAAAAAGAACTTCTTATCTATAGAGTTTTAATAATAGATAAAGGTAATAGTAATTAAGGTTAAGGAAGTTCCTATTAAGGTATATAATAGCGTTAGAAAAGTGGAGTAATATTATACGCTATTACGCCGCGTATATAAGATTATCTCTTTAGAACTAGAGAACGCTAGCGAAAAACTTACCTTATAAATAGCTATTAAAGCTATTAATAATTCCGCTAGCCTAGATAGACTTATACCCATATTACTAGTCTTTAGCGCCTACCCTTAAATAACTAACAATTCTCTACCGTCTCCCTTTATTATATAATAAGCTAAGGCTATTTATAAGGTAATAAAGGAGGTGTAACGTCTCTACGCTATATACTAGGTTAACAACGCACTAGAAATAAGAAATGGCCTAAATACCTTAACTATACTTAACCTACTACTTTAGTCTAAGGTACGCGTATAGCGTAAAAAGGGAGGATATTTAGGCCTATATTAACTTATTATAATTAATAGTTAAACTTATACTATTTAGATGCCTTACAGACCTACTTAATTCCGTTTAACTGTTATTAAGCCTTATTATAAAGATAATAGTTTTAAGCCTTTGCAGGATGCTATAGAAGATACCCTAAAGAAGAGCCGCGATTAACGTGCTCTAAAAGGCGACTATAATTCTAATATAATTATAGTAGATATGCCGCAACTATAACGCGGTAAAGGTCGCCTAAAGGGATTATAAAATTGCTAACATCTTATTAATTTTAAAGAGCAATTCATTACCGCTATTAAGAATGGAGTTAAGCTATTAATAGCCTTTATAACAGCTAAGGAAAAGGCTAACTTTAAACTCGCAAAATAGCTTTAAAAGAAAGGTTGTATTATAACTTTAAGAGCTCCTTTCTAAGTATCTAGTAAGTAAGAGATTAATAGTCTTATTATAAGAGGAGTCTTTAAGTTTAAGAAGTATAACCCTACTAAGTTTAATAAAGTTCGTATCTTTAAGTTAAGAATGGTTAATAAGATTAAAGGTAAAGCTACTAACGCCCTATTTAAGAAATTAAGGCTTATTATCTAAGGTTATAATAATAATAGTAAGGAGGTAATTTTTATGTAATTTCCTATAATTTAACGAGCTAGTTAGCAAGTTATTGTTGCGCTAGCTCCCTCCTTAATAAAAAATAGAATGGCGGTTTATTTATAAAATATTACTTAAGCCTATACCTAATTAGAGATGCACCTTTAGCGCTTAATATTAGCATACCTTCCAGAGCAAATTTGCTACTAGTATCCTAAAGATATAATTATAGTTATGCTTAAGCCATTATATAGAATCGTAAAGGTAGGAATTTACTAGTAGGCTACCTATAGTAAGCACTATAAAGAGAAGCTTTTAATAACTACTTTTATATTCAACCCTTACTTCCTTATTATAACTATAAAAACTCTATTTAGAATCGTTGGCATATAAACTAATAATATAATTATCTTAGGAAATAACTAGTTCTTAGCTCTTAAAGAAAATAAGCTAGTAAAGGTAAATCTTATAGCAAAGCCAAAGAAAAAGCTTAATTTAATAACACTATTACTCTTTAATAGATATACCCTTTCCCTAAATAAGGATTCTATTACTTTACGCCAGAAGGGTTAAGGTAAGAAGATTAATATTATTAACGTTAATTCTCTAAAGTAAAGATATATAGAGTAACGCGCTTATAAAGCTTATATTACTTTTATTTATTAACCTAAGGCTTTATTTAATCTCTTTATTACTACTTAACACTAGAAACTAACTAAGGATAACGTTCTTACCCTAAATAAGCGTCTTTCCTAGTAAATAAACTATCTTAATTAGGGACTACTTTATATACCTATTAATCTTCCTACCGCTAAGCTCTTTATATTTATTAATAGATTATTTATAAATAATAAAGATTTTAGCTTCTAGCTAGAATATAAGATTATTATCATAAATAAATCTATTAAAGAGAATGACTTTATAATCTATAGTAATCTTATCTATTAGAGCTTAACTAAGAGTAAACGCGTTATTTAAAGCGTTTTAGCGTTAGAGATATATAGAATGGTTAGCAGAGTTAATATAGCAATTATAATTGGAACTACCTTAAAGATAATTATAGATCGACTCGAACTTCCTATTATCCCTATAATTATATGCACTAACTTATATTCCTTTTATAAGTATTTAGTTAAGCTTAGTACTATAAAGGAGAAGCGTATTATAATTAATATTATAGCACTTTAGCAATCCTATAAGCATTAAGAACTCTTTAAATTTTAATAAATTAATAGCTAAGATAACCTAGTAGATATAATAATAAAGGCGAACCTAAATAAGGCACTAGAGACGTTTATTAACATAAATACTCTATATATATAAGTTAAAGGTTAGGTTAAAAGGGAGTCTTTAGAAATTTCTTAGTTACGTAAGGTCTTAAAATATCTAGGAACTTTAACCAGCGGTTAAAGTTATTTAATTAGTTAGATTCTCTTATTAAGACTTTTTTAAAGGGGGGAGTATAATATTCTGTAAACCCTAATTCCAACTAGCTAATTAGGATTTTCCATCCCTAAGATAGAAAATTGCTATTGGCTTGCTTATAACTAGCGCCTTAGCGGCCCTAATATAATATCCACCTATAACTCCTAAGTAAGAAAGCACTACGTGCTAAGAGGCAAATTTTAGGATAGTAAGACTTATATTATAATGGCAATAGTAAGTAAGGAGGATTGATATTTGTTATGCTAGTTAAGCAGTATTTATATCTAGGTGGCAACTATAAAAGAAGAGTTGCTAGTGTTGGGAATGAGGCAAGCGGTCGTTACGTGACGCCGCGGCACTAGTGTGGCGAGGAGTCTTAAGCTCCTCGCCCTTCCTCATTTTAATAAACAAGCTTTATTAACCAACATCACTGTAACCTACTCGAGTAGTCGTTATTGGTAAGTCACCCTGTGTGACCAATATAAAGTAAGTCCTTTTAGGTATATAGTAAATAATATTATAGTTATAATATAGGCTTAGAGCTATAGTAGTTAAATTAACGAAGTACTTAAAAAGCTAAGTACGCAAAGTCGTTAAATCTAGTAGTTTTATATTAGTAGAGGTGGTAGCTAAGGTATTAAATATTAAAGGAGGAGTTAATAATATAGGTAGCAATAATATAGGTAATAGCTAAGTATTAGATAGGAATATTAGTATAATTAAGAGCCTTCCTAAACACTAAGAGGCTATTACTAATTTAGGGTAAGCTCGGACCCCTAGAACTCGGCCGCCCCCTAAACTCGGCCACTTAAGCGAATCGAACCCCACCACTTTTAAAGCTATCTATACTTAATTAAATCAGCTTAACTTCTTACCCCTATGTGCAATTTAATATATTGGCCCTGGCCTTTCTACCTAGCGCATTTTCAGGCTTTGATTTTAACTCCTTTATCGTTATTTTAGCCTCTTTCTCCTCTACCTCCTCTATATCTTACTTAACCAAATCTATATTTCTAAATTCTATATTTAGACCTATAGCTACCTACCTATGAATTTTTAGACCTTTAAGGTCTTTATGCTGCGATTGCGAGCTATATATTTAGGCGTCCTTATATATAGTCTCTACAGTAAGTTGCTTAAGTTAGTGACTTCCTTTTTAGAAAGGTAACTACGGAGGTATAGCCCATAATGTTTGTAATAGCGCTAGTAAGGGGGGGTCCCTGCTATAGTCGACTTATTCTAATAAAGTAATAGGCCTTATAATACTAAAATCCACCTCGACGCGTATGAATACGCGCTCTATATAGTACCTATACGTTCTATACAAGTATTATAATGGTAGAGAACCAGAACTAGCAGCCTATAGAGCCTATAGGGCCTATACTACACCCTCTAATCCGCTATCGAAAAGCTCTAACTCTTACTCGTGACCAGCGACGCGACTGTTAATCACTATACAATATTAGGTAGTTATACAGTTATATCTATAAGCATACCGGGTATATAATTCGACAGATTAAAACGGCATGTTAAGGTAAAGCTACTCCTAAAAAGAGTACTGGCCGACCTCCTATCCTTATATAAGCTCAAGTTGAAGAGCTAGTCGAGTTTGTGTGCGCGTCGAATCAGAACCGTCGAATATCTTTTCAAAAGCTTGCTGAAGTAATGGATTTTAGAGTAAAGAAGCAAGCTATTCGAACTACTCTTTTAAGAGAAGGATTCCACTGTCGACTAGCTATACGCAAACCTCCAATTATAGAGAAGAACTAATAGATACGACTAGCCTGGGCTCTTAAGCACGTCGAATGGACAATAGAATAATAGTATAAGATACTCTAAACGGATGAGACATGGATTACAGGAGGGCGTCATACTCGTACATAGGTAACTTAACGGGCAAAAGAGGAATAAGATCCTACTTATATTGTGGAAAAGCATTAGAGGAAGAAGGGGCGGACGTTTTAGGGCTGTTTTTACGGCACAATAAAGGGGCCTGGTACATTCTGGGAGAAGGACTAAGGGTTTATATTAGCAGAGACGTACCAGTCTTATACAGTCCCTATTATCCACGGCTATATTAAGTTATAAAGGAGAGCTGGAATTGAGCTAGTTTGATGCAAGATGGAGCACCTAGCTACGCAGCTGCCGATACAAGAAAAGATCTTAAAGAGAGAGGGGTTATTGTAATATACTGGCCGCCATTCTCTCCCGACCTTAATCCTATAGAAAAGGTGTGGCATATTATAAAGAACTACCTATAGGATCACTACCCAGAAAATATAAGCTATGACCAGCTACGTGCTGCAGTTAAAGATACTTGGGAAAAGGTCGGGAGCTTTAAATTTAAGGCATTAATTAATAGTATATAAGAGCGTTGTCAAGCTGTAATTAACGCAGAAGGTTAATTTATAAAGTACTAGATATATATAGACAATATACAGAGTAATAGATTTAATGATTTTGGTATTGTAAGGCCTATTACTTTATTAGGATAAGTCGACTGTAGCAGGGACCCCCCCTTGCTAGCGCTATTATAAACATTATAGGCTATACCTCCGTAGGTCTTTTGACTAAGTATATATTTATTATAAAGGCTATAAACTACTTAATATATATTATAAGGCTTTTTTAGGATGTCTATAGTATTAAACGAATGACGGTTAGCTTATTTAAAGCTTAAAGCCTTTATTAAAGCCTTATTTTTAACCTATAAAGACTTAAAGCCCTTACGTAGATTCTATAGATAAATACTAAAGGTATACTACCTAAATTTAACTATTTTTGCTAAAAGACCTTCCTTTTAGGCTTTATAGTTATACTTAGTAAAGCAGCACCCTTTAATTTAAGTTATATTATTAAGAAATATAAGCTCTATAATTTAGTCCTAATATTTTAATTTTATAGAGGAGAAATACAATAGATTTAAGGGTTATTATATTAAATAAAGCAGCAGAAGGTAAGTTATATATTATATTATAGGTATTTTAATAAAAACTTAATTATATAGTGGCTTATATAGCTATTAAAAATAATAATTAAGCTTTATTGCTAAAAAACCCAGTTTTATATAAGAAAATATTAGTAAATTAGTTAAATATAATAATATTTATTCTTTTAACTATTTTTTAATATTATATATACCTAATAGAGCGTTTTTTCTTTGTAGAATTATATTAATTAAAAGTGTTTTCCTTTAAAAATTATAAGAAGTTTAATTAAGTAATTAAGGGTAGATATTATCCCTATAATAAATACCTATTTATAATTATTTAGTAACTATATAAAGGTTTTCTCTTTAAAGGTATCTTTAGTAGTAATTTAGTTTATATATACACTTAATATAACTTTAAATTCATTTATATATTAGGTATTTTCTACTTATATATTATTGGTTACATAAGGTAATATCACGTAGCTACGGTTTATAGATAGTATAATTATTATTATTCTATTATATTCTTCCTACTTAAGAAAGGGCGAGGAGCTTAAGGCTCCTCGCTACGCTAGTGCCGCGGCAACTTGCCTTACGTAATGGCAACTTGCCTCGCGTAATAGCAACTTACCTATATTTCCAACACTGGCAACTCTTTTTTTGCGGTTGCCATTTATATATATATACCGCTTAACTAGCATAATAAACATTAATCCTCCTTACTTACTATTACCATTATAATATAAGTCTCGCTATCCTAAAATTTGCCTCTTAGCACGTAGTACTTTCTTACTTAGGAGTTATAGGTAGATATCTTGTTTAGAGGGCCGCTAAGGCGCTAATAGTAAGCGAGCCAATAGCGATTTTCTATCCTAGGGATGGAAAATCCTAATTAACTAGGTTAAGTTAGGGTCTATAAAATGTTATACTCCCCCCTCCTAAAAAGTCTTAATAAGAGAATCTAACTAATTAGATAACTTTAACTACCGGTTAAAGTTCCTAGATATCTTAAGACCTTATATAACTAAGAAATTTCTAGGGACTCCCTTTTAACTTAACCTTTAACTTATATATATAGAGTATTTATATTAATAAACGTTTCTAATGCCTTATTTAGGTTTGCCTTTGTTATTATATCTACTAGGTTATCTTAACTATTAATCTATTAAATTTTAAAGAGTTTTTAACGCTTATAGGATTGCTAAAGTGCCATAATATTAATTATAAGGCGCTTTTCCTTTATAATACTAAGCTTAACTAAACACTTATAAAGGGAATATAAGTTAGTATATATAATTATAGGAATAATAAAAAGTTCGAGTTAATCTATAATTATCTTTAGGGTAGTTCTAATTATAATTACTATATTAACTCCGCTAACTATTTTATATATCTCTAACGCTAAAATACTTTAGGTAATATGCTTGCTTTTAATTAAGCTCTAATAAATAAGATTGCTATAGATTATAAAGTTATTCTCTCTAGTAAATTTATTTATAATAATAATTTTATATCCTAACTAGGAGCTAAAATCTTTATTATTTATAAATAATCTATTAATAAATATAAAGAGCTTAGCAGTAGGAAGATTAATAGGCATATAAAGTAGTCCCTAATTAAGATAGTTTATTTACTAAAAAAGACGCTTATTTAGGGCAAGAATATTATTCTTAGTTAGTTCCTAGTATTAAGCTATAATAGAGAGATTAAATAAAGCCTTGGGTTAATAGATAAAAGTAATATAAGCTCTATAAGTACGTTACTCCATATATTCTTACTTTAGAGAATTAATATTAATAACTGTCGGGAATAAGGCAAGTTGCCGTCGCATAAAGCATATTGCCGTCACGTATCGACGTGGCCCTAGCGTGGTGAGGAACCTTAAGTTCCTTACCCCTTTCCTCATTCCTATTAATAAGAATTAACCAACATCACTATAACCCTACTTAAGTAGTTGTTATTAGTGAGTCACTCTATATTTCTAACACTAATTAGTAGTTAAATACACAGTCAACTATAGAGCAGCTAGGTTTTCGAATAGAAGAGACAGTCTCGTATAGGGGTGCCATATGCGCTTATATGGAATGGATCCCAGCGATACTGTGCTACCTTAGACTTGCGGAAAACTAGTAATAAAAGTGTCACTAAGTACTAGGAGATACTAAGTTGCGTTTATTACGCAGAACAACCACGTTTATAAAGATTTGGTTAAGTACTTTAGGTCAGAAGTATTACTAAACCTACGGTCCCAAAATCAATGTCCAAAACGCGTTAAACAACTACGCATATAAAGATTTGGTCGAGTACTTTAGGTTAGAAGTATTACTAAACCTACGGTCCTAAAGTCAACGTCTAAAACGCATTAACAACATCTTAATTACCTACCTTTTAACAGCAAACCTACGAGATTCTATAAAGCCAAAAACCCTACCTACCTTTAACGTACGACACCCCGTTAATTTTATACCTACTATGGCATTAACCTACCTAAAGAAGTACGAGAAAAGCATTAACCTAGAGACGTGGGATATAGACATTAACCCTATAAACGCTAAGGAACAGGACCTAAACGGATTCTTAGTATACCGCATAGTATACTATACAGATAGCGAATATAACGATACTAAGCTATAGTGTTATATAAAGGAGGACTTTATTAGATAGATAAAGGAAATATAGGCTCTTATGAAGAAGGACATTATATAAGACTTCCGTAACTTCCTTTAGGAGAATAGAGTATTTGTCCCTATAGATAGGGGTACCATTAAAGATAATATCCAGGAGTAAGTTATTAACGCAAAAGAAGAGCATAAATGGACTCTATAAGAGGTTAAGCACCAACTATATACTAAGAGAAAGCTTAACTTATAATAGAATCTAAACGATACGCTAATAAAGACGCGCTCTAATTCCATTGCTTTAGGCACAAGTTCTTATATTTTATATCCATCGCTTCTACCTCTATCTCTAGCTCCCTAGGATCCACTAATTTAACTAGTAATGTTAACTACTACCCCTTAAGAGCAAGCGCAAGATCCCCTTACTTCGCGATTTAATAACCTTTAAACTCTACTATAGGAAGATTAGGTACTACGCCGTGTTTTACTAAGCCCTATATCTCTACTACAGCCTATAAAGTAATCCCTACCTTAATCTCTAATGCAATTTTAATGTAGTTTAATACTACTTGGAGGTACCTTAAAAATGCTTATAGAGCTTATAAAGCTCTATACGGACTAGGAGAAGAAGTTTAGTAGGGAACTATATAACATCCTTAATTCGAAGCTGCGTATCTTCTATAACTATTACTAGAAGGTTAGACTAGAACCTAACTAATATTATAACGCCTATTCCGTTATGCTTAAGGGCCGCACCAGTACCTTTTATTATAATCGTTTAGTAGAAAAAGAATATAATTTTAACCGAATAATATATAAGATAAGATACCACTTTAAAATAGAAGAGAATAAGTAGTAATATATATCGGAGTAAAGAGAGACTACCTTCTTAAGAATTATTACTATAAACCTAGGTATCTCTTAGCTTAATTGTCTTTAAAAGCTCTTTAATTAACTTTAGATAATTTAGCATAGTTTATCTGAATTATATTAAGAGGACCTTAGCCTATATAATTAAGTTATTAGCGTATGCTAAGGTATTAAAGAATGCAATCTCGCTCTCTTTAACCCTATAAGTACTTATGAAGGAGTATATGCTTAATTAAGATCCTCTATTAGCACCGCTCTACGCTCTTAAGAAGTATAGCAATTTAACGCTTAACTCTAACCTACCTTGATTAACCTAGCCGACTAATATAATTATAACTAGACTAATTAAATATATAGTGGACGTGGTAGGGGATATAGTAAAGGGTATAATTAATGTTAACTATAAGGCAATTATAGAGGTCCTTATGGAGGTTCACTTTGGAGCGATTATTAGAAGAAGTGCTACGTTTATAAGAAGCCAAATTACTAGTTAACTAGACACCCTCTTAATAGACGAAAGGAGGTATATAATAGGTTTCGCCAGAGCGTATGAAACGTTGGAAACTAAGAGGTTACTATAGCCTACTTTTAAAACTTCCTAGTTTAATATAAAGGCGAAGAAGATCTTAAGGGTAAGGTTAATGAGGCCGAACAGCTCCTTATGGATATAGAAATTAAGGACTACTCTCCTAACTAATACTTTACTAAGTATAGTAAGGTAAATAGTATATAAACCGTCGCTATCCTTAATAACTAATCTACGCTCTATTCTATTATAAAGTTAAATATCTTTAATAAGCTAAAGGAAAGTTCTGCGTTCTTCTTTAATAATAGATACTCAGTGAACGTCTTTTATGGCATTATACCAGATACTAGAGCCGCAGGAGTATCTATAGTAGGAGAGCCTTAAGTTTAAGCTCTTTAGCAGCTTAATAGCTCTGTTTAAATTAACTAATTAATAGTAGGCCAATATATAATTTGCTTTAGCAAGGGTACTATAATCTCTCTTAGTATAATTAAGGTCTAAACCCTATTAGGATATATTACTTTCTATATTATCCCTATAAACACCCTATTCCTATTCTGCATTTAAGATATAAATAAATTAGGTATTAAGCTTAATAACCTTAAGAATATACTTATTTAGGGAGATAATTAGGTGCCCGTTATACGCAAGTAGGGTTACCCTTAGTTGCTTCTTTAATAGCTAGAAAGGAGTATTATTTAAAGCCACCTAACCGAGTTAGAGTTACGTTAACTATACCGTTGTTTTAGCCACCTATCTGTTTACTAATTACTTAGGGTTCTTTAGCGAGTAGGTTATAAAGTTAAGGTTAAGGTAATTAAACATCTTATAAAGTACTACTACCACTACTAAATAAACTAGAAGTCCCCTAGCCGATTTAAGTTTACTCTTAAAGATAACTATAACTTCAACTTCTGCATTATTATGGATATTATATATCTTAGCGGTAAGCCAGTACTCTAAGTTATTGACTTCTTAACCTCCTTCTAAGCTATACGCTTTTTAAAAGATATATTAGCTAGGAACGTATAGGATACTCTTTAATTATGCTAAATTAATATCTACCTAGGACCCCCTAATTAAATCGTTTATAATATAGGAAAGAACTTCTTATCTATAGAGTTTTAATAATAGGTAAAGGCAATAATAATTAAGGTTAAGGAAGTCCCCGTTAAGGCATATAATAGTATTAAAAAAGTAGAACGATATTATACGCCATTACGCCGCGTATATAAGATTATTTTTTTAAAACTAGAGAATGCTAGCGAAGAGCTTATCCTATAGATGGCTATTAAGGCTATTAATGATACCGCTAGCCTAAATAGGCTCATACCTACGTTGCTAGTCTTTAGCGCCTACCCTTAAATAACTAACAATTCTCTACTATCTCCCTCTATTGCGTAATAAGCTAAGGCTATTCGCAAGGTAATGAAGGAGGTGCGACGTCTTTACGCTATACGCTAGGTTAACAACGCACTAGGAATAAGAAATGGCCTAAATACCTTAACTATACTTAATCTGCCACTCTAATCGGAGGTACGCGTATGGCGTAAAAAAGGAGGATGGTTAGGCCTATATAAACTTATTGTAATTAATAGTTAAACTTATACTCTTTAGATGCCCTATAGACCTACTTAATTCCACTTAACTATTATTAAGCCCTACTATAGGGATAATAGCTCTAAGCCTTTATAGGATACCCTAAAGGATACCCCAGAGGAGAACTACAATTAACGTACTTTAGAAGGCGAAGGCGATTCTAATATAATTATAGTAGACGTACTATAACTATAACGCGGTAGAGGTCGCCTAAAGGGATTATAAAATCGCCAACATTTTATTAATTTTAAAGAGTAATTTGTTACCGCTATTGAGAATAGAGATAAACTATTAATAGCCTTTATAACAGCTAAAGAGAAGGCTAACTTTAAACTTATAAAATAGCTCTAAAAGGAAGGCCGTATTATAACTTTAGGAGCTCCTTTTTAAGTATCTAATAAGTAGGAAATTAACGGTCTTATTATAAGAGAAGTCTTTAAATTTAAGAAATATGACCCTACTAAGTTCAATAGAGTCCGCATATTTAAGTTAAGAATAGTTAATAAGATTAAAGGTAAAGCTACTAATACCCCATTTAAGAAGTTAAGGCTAGTTATTTAAGGTTATAATAATAACGGTAAGGAAGTAATTCTTATATAATCCCCTATGATTTAATAAGCTAGTTAATGAGTTATTATTACACTAGCTTCCTCCTTAATAAAGAATAGGATGGCGGTTTACCTATAAGATATCACTTAGGCCTATACCTAATTAGAGACGTGCCTTTAGCGCTTAATACTAGCATACCTTCTAGAGCAAATTCGCCACTAATATCCCGAGGATACGATTATAGTCGTACTTAAGCCATTATATAGAATTGCAGAGGTAGAAACTCATTAGTGGGCTACCTATAGCAAGCACTATAAGGAGAAGCTTTTGATAACTACTTTTACATTTAATCCCTGCTTCCTTATTACAACTACGGGAACTCTATTTAGAATTATCGGCATATAAATGGACGATATAATTATCTTAGGAGACGACCAATTCTTAGCTCTTAAAGAAGATAAGCTAGTAAAGGTAAACCTTATAGTAAAGCCAAAGGAAAGACTTAACTTAGCAACACTATTACTCTTTAATAGATATATCCTCTCCCTAAACAAGAGCTCCATTGCTTTACGCTAGAAGGGTTAAGGCAAGAAGATTAACGTTATTAACGTTAATTCTCTAAAGTAAGGATACGTAAAGTAACGCGCTTGCGGAGCTTATATAGCTTCTATCTATTAACCTAAGGCTTCCTTTAATCTCTTTATTGCCGCTTAATACTAGGAACTAACTAAGGATAACGTTCTTACCCTAAATAAGCGTCTTTTTTAGTAAATAAACCATCTTAATAGGGGACTACTCTATGTGCCTATTAACCTTCCTACCGCTAAGCTCTTCGTATTTATTAATAGATCGTTTATAAATAATAAAGATTTTAGCTCCTAGCTAGGATATAAGATTATTATNNNNAACGAATCTACNGGAGAGAATNACTTTATAATCTANNGCAANNTTATCTATTNGAGCTTAACTAAGAGTAAGCGCGTTACTTAAAGCGTTCTAGCGTTAGAGATATATAGAATAGTTAGCGGAGTTAATATGGCAATTGCAATTAGAACTACCCTTAAGATAATTATAGACCGGCTTAAACTTCCTATTATCCCTATAATCGTATACACTAACTTATATTCCCTTTATAAGTATTTAGTTAAGCTTAGTACTATAAAGGAGAAGCGTCTTATAATTAATATTATAGTACTTTAGTAGTCCTATAAGCGTTAAAAACTCTTTAAAATCCGATGGATTAATGGCTAAGATAACCTAGTAGATATAATAATGAAGGCAAACCTAAATAAGGCACTAGAGACGTTTATTAATATAAATACTCTACATATACGAGTTAAAGGTTAGGTTAAGAGGGAAATTTAGAGAAGTTAAGATCTTATAGAACTTTAACCGCCGGTTAAAGTTATCTAATTGGTTAGATTTTTACTAAGAGCGCTGCGCCTAATTAATTTAGGTGGCGGTGTAGACTTTTACTAACTAATTAGGATTTTCTATGCCCGGCATGGAAAATCGCCATTAGCTCGCTTACTACTAGCGTCTTAGCGGCCTACCCGTCTTTGTGTTATCCACTAAATTCTGCTAACTGCCGCATTGTTATATATCGTCTGGTTTTGTTATATATTGTCTAGTATTGTTATATACTGTCTGTTTGTATATATATATATAGCAACCATAAAAAGAAGAGTTGCCAGTGTTGGGAATGAGGTAAGTTGCCATTATATAAAGTATATTGCCGTTATATATTAACGTGGCCCTAGCGTGGTAAGGAACCTTAAGTTCCTTACCCCTTTCCTTATTCCTATTAATAAGAATTAACCAACATCACTATAACCCTACTCGAGTAGTCGTTATTGGTGAGTCACCCTATGTTTCCAACAATAACGTTAATCTTCTTACCTTAACCCTTCTAGCGTAAAGCAATAGAATCCTTATTTAGGAAGAGAATGCATTTATTAAAGAGTAGTAGTATTATTAAATTAAGCTTTTCTTTTAGCTTTGCTATAAGATTTGCCTTTACTAGCTTATCTTCTTTAAGAGCTAAAAATTGGTTATCTCCTAAGATAATTATATTATTAGTTTATATGCCGATAATTCTAAACGGAGTTCCTATAGTTATAATAAGGAAGTAGGGATTAAATATAGATATAGTTATTAAAAGCTTCTCTTTATAGTACTTGCTATAGGTAGCCCACTAATAAGTTCCTACCTCTGCGATTCTATATAATGGCTTAAGTATAACTATAATTATATCTTTAGGATACTGGTGGCGAATTTGCTTTAAAAGGTATGCTAATATTAAACGCTAAAGGTGCGTCTCTAATTAAATATAGGCTTAAGTAATATCTCGTAAATAAACCGCTATTCTATTCTTTATTAAGGAGGGAGCTAATATAATAATAACTCACTAACTAGCTCGTTAAATTATAAAAGATTATATAAGAATTATCTCTTTACTATTATTATTATAACCTTAGATAATAAGCCTTAATTTCTTAAATAGGGTGTTAGTAGCTTTACTCTTAATCTTATTAACTATCCTTAACTTAAAGATGCGAACTTTATTAAACTTAGTAGGGTTATACTTCTTAAATTTAAAGACTCCTCTTATAATAAGACCGTTAATCTTCTACTTATTAGATGCTTAGAAAGGAACTCCTAGGGTTATAATATAACCTTCCTTTTAGAGCTATTTTACAAGCTTAAAGTTAGCCTTTTTTTATAGCTATTATAAAGGCTATTAATAACTTAACTCTATTCTTAATGGCGGCAATAAATTATTCTTTAAAATTAATAAGATATTAGCGATTTTATAATCCCTTTAGGCGACCTCTACCACGTTATAGTTATAGCGTATTTACTATAATTATATTAGGATTATAGTCGCCTTTTAAAGTATATTAATTATAGTTCTCCTCTAAGGCATCTTCTAGGGTATCCTATAAAAGCTCGGAATTGTTATCTTTATAGTAAGGCTTAATAATAGTTAAATAAAATTAAGTAGGTCTATAAGGTATCTAAATAATATAAGTTTAACTATTAATTATAATAAGTTAGTATAGGCCTAACCATCCTCCCTTTTTACACTATACGCGTACTTTAGACTAGAATAGCAGATTAATTATAGTTAAGGTATTTAGGCTATTTCTTATTCCTAGTGCGTTATTAACCTAGTATATAGCGTAGAGACGTCGCACCTCCTTTATTGCCTTATAAATAGCCTCGGCTTATTATATAATAAAGAGAGATAGTAAAGAATTATTAGTTATTTAAGGGTAGGCGCTAAAGACTAGTAATATAGATACGAGTTTATTTGGGCTAGCGGAATTATTAATAGCTTTAATAGCTATTTATAAGGTAAGTTTTTTACTAGTATCCTTTAGTTCTAAAGAGATAATCTTATATACGCGGGGTAATAGCGCGTAATATTGTTTTACTTTTTTAATACTATTATATACCTTAATAGGGACTTCCTTAACCTTAATTACTATTACCTTTATCTATTATTAGAACTCTATAAATAAGAAGTTCTTTTTTATATTATAGACAATTTAATTAGGGGGTCCTAAATAGATATTAATCTAGTATAACTAAAGGGTATCCTATGTGTTTCTAGCTAATATATCTTTTAAAAAACGCGCAGCTTAGAAGAAGGTTAAAAAGTTAATAACTTAGAGTACTAGCTTGCCGCTAAAATATATAACGTTAATAATAATATAGAAGTTAAAGTTATAGTTATTCTTAAGGGTAAACTTAAATCGGCTAGGGGACTTCTAGTTTATTTAGTAGTAATAATAGTACTTTATAAGATACTTAATTACCTTAACCTTAACTTTATAGCCTACTTATTAAAGAACCCTAAGTAATTAATAAACGGATAAGTGGCCAAAACGACGGTATAGTTGGCGTAATTCTAACTTAATTAAGTAACTTTAAGTAATACTTTTTTCTAGTTAATAAAGGAGCAACTAGGGGTAACCCTACTTGCGTATAACAGGTACCTAATTATCTCCCTAAATAAGTATATTCTTAAGGTTATTAAGCTTAATGCCTAATTTATTTATATCTCTAATATAAAATAGAAACGGGGTGTTTATGGGAATAATATAAAAAGTGATATACCCTAAGGGGGTTTAAACCCTAATTATACTAAAAGAGATTGTAGTACCCTTGCTAAAATAAATTATGTATTAGCCTACCGTTAAATAGTTAATCTAAATAGAGCTATTAAGCTGCTAAAGGGCTTAAACTTAAGGTTCTCCTATTATAGATACTCCTGCGGCTCTAGTATCTAGTATAATATTATAAAAAATATTTGCTAAGTATCTGTTATTAAAGGAGAACGCGGAGCTCTTCTTTAGCTTATTAAAGATATCTAACTTTATAATAGAATAGAGCGTAAATTAGTTATTAAGAATAGTAATAGTTTGTATGCTATCTACTTTACTATACTTAGTAAAGTATTAGTTAGGAGAGTAGTTCTTAATTTCTATATCTATAAGGAGCTATTTGGTCTTATTAACCTTACCCTTAAGATCTTTTACGCCTTTATATTAAACTAGGAAGCTTTAGAAGTAGGCTATAGTAACTTTATAATTTTTAACGTTTCTTATACTCTAACGGAACTTATTATATACTTCTTTTTACTTATTAAGGGAGTGTCTAGTTAACTAGTAATTTGGCTTCTTATAAATATAGCACTTCTTTTAGCGATTACTTTAAAATAAACCTCTATAAGGACCTCTATTATTACCTTATAGTTAACGTTAATTATACCCTCTTCCGTATTCCTTACTACGGCCACTATATATTTAATTAGTTTAGTTATAATTATATTAGTTAGGAATACTTAGTTAGGTAAGGTTTTTAGTATAGAACTATTAAGATTTTATATTTATATTATAGTACCTATAGCAGAGCGTAGCTTAGTATATACTCCTTTAAATATATCTATAGGTTTATATAGCGCTAAGTTATACTTAGAAACGCTACGGCATGCTAAAATAACCTAGTCCCTTAGGCTGTTCTTATTTTAGTAAGTTTTAGTAAGGCTATATTAGATTTTCTAGAGTTTATTAAAGAGTAGTTAAAGGTACTCTAAATAAGTCTTTATTAGGTTAGAAGTAATAACTCTTTAGAATATAGTTTCCCGCCATTTAGATATATAAAGTTAGCGATTTTTATTAGTCTTAAAGTAAGCTCTAGTAAGCTAAAGTATTATATTAAAGCTATAGTTTTTACCTATAATATAGTTGTAATAGAATATTACTACTTATCCTTTTAACATAATGGAGAAAGTGTAGTGGTATTAGTAGTATTAAATTCTAACCTTATTGCAATAGTTATAAAAGACCTATAGTTTTACTCTAAGTATATTATATAGTTTTCCTCTAAACTTTTTTTCTTCGTCTAAATATACCTTTATTAGATTTGTAACTTTTTATAGTAGAGGCTTACCGGTTAGCTAGGATAGAGGGGGTAGAGGTAGTAAAGAGGGTGGCAGAAGAGCACCTTTAGGTAGGAGAGCACCTCCTAGTAAGAGAGTATCTTTAGGTGGGGGATTAGCGTTCTAGGGGTTTTAATATAAATTAAAGTTGCCTTCTAAAGAATATAGGTTAGTTTTAGGTTTCCGTAGTTAACGTATAATCTTAGCTTTTATCTATACTGGTTCTTCTATACTAATAATAACGGCCTAAATATTACTAGCAATTGGGTTACTATTCTTAGTAATATATACCCCATTTCTATAAAGGAAGTCTTAAAAATTCTAAATAATATTAATATTACCAAGTGCCTAAGTATTGGCGGTCTATCCTATAAAATCCTCCCTAAAATATTCCCATAGTTATAAATTGGCGTAGTGTCTACTTTAGTAAAATAGGATATAGTATAGGAGAAAGCCATTAACTTGTTTTACGGTATAAGTTATTATATTAATAGTAAATTTGTCCCAATTTTTATTAATGAATTTCGTATATATAGCTACCACTATTAAATCTATATGGGCGATGCGAAGGGACTTTGTAGTATTAATGCTTAGCCTAAATATTAGTGGTGCTTACGATAATATACCCTATAAGCGTCTCTTATATATCCTTAGGGTAAAGGGCTTTCTAAAATAGATTATATAATTTATTTAAGGGTTTATAAGCTAAAAAGAAATATTATTAGTCTTTAGCGGATACTAGAGCCCCCCTATTATACTTATAACAGGAATACTATAAGGATTACCTCTCTCGCCTATACTCTTCCTTTTCTTTATAAGCAACCTACTTTAAAAGGTTATTTAAGGTTACAGCGATCTTCTCCTATAGCCGAATTATTAGCTTATTATATAGGTCTAATCGGTAGTTCTTAAGGGGAACCTAGCCTTCTCCTATAAGGTGTAGGAATTAAGTCTAGAATTTAGCAAAGGGTTAGTTCGGTTTTATTATTAGGCGATTATAGTCGTACTAGACGTCCTTTACTTTATTTAGGTTAATATAGATAGCCGCTAAGTGCTATATTATCTCATTAACAGATATAAATTAGATAGGGAAATCGTCCTTAAACTTGGCTTAAAGGTGCCGTTAGGCGTCCCTAGTAGTTTAACTAAAAAGGTAGAGTATTTTGGCTTTCTTAGAAGGGAAATAGTTATAGTTAATACGGAGCTTTCCTTATACTTAAATTCTCTAATTTTTAAAGGTAGGGCTTATCCCGTTAAATAGTAGTTAGAGGTTAAGAAGCTTAATGGACTTTAATTGCTTAATTATTATATCTATACTCCTTAGTGTATTATATTTAGTAAAGTAAGCATATTAGCTAAGGCTTTAAGAAGGGGAAGCCGGGCCATTTTATAGGGCCGTAAGGCTTTTTAAGATCTTTTATAGGGTCTCTTGTATATTCCTTACCTTAAGATAATTGGCTTCCTAGCTAGCTACAAGGGCGCGAATCTATTCGCGTACGTCTACGACGTTATTATTATCTTTAATTTCTAATCCCAATTAGATCTTAGGTTCCTCTTAGGTAGAGGCAACTCTCTTAAATAAGCTTACTTTACGTACCATCGTTAGCTTCCTATGGTTTATTAGTATTATATACTTTAGTTTTAATTCTAGGGGTATAGGTCTAGTCTTGTTTAGCTTATAAGGTAGGATATTATCTAGGCCTTCCTAGGTAATATAGAGTTGTTTTAGTATCTAAGTATAGTGTATTAACGCGTCGTTGCAGATAAAGTTTTCTCTTTAGGGTAGGATATTATTAAGGCCTTCCTAGGTAATATAGGGAGAGCTTAGTATAATATAACAGCTTATATAAATGCCTCTAAACCGAAGCTTATAGAATACTATCTTATAAAGATACTAAGCTAAAGAGAAGAAAAAGGGATTGCTAGGACCAATATAAATAAATATATAGGGTAAGCCGCTAAGGCGCTAGCTTTGGGCGGGCCAATCGCAGGTTAGCAGAATATGGCAGAATTTAGCAGGTAATATGCGATAGCGCTGTTACAAACTAGAGCTTTTAGAGCGTATAAAAATAGGATCTTAACTTCTAAATTAGCTTCTAGATCTAGAGCCTCTATATAGCGATTACGATCTAAAGCAGCGTCGCCAACGTTAAGTTAAATGGATTCTTTACTAGCTTGCTTAGTTAAGCCTCCCTCTAAGAAGCCTCCTCTTAAGCCTCTACCGCCTATTAAGCCTCCTTCTCCTTAGCTGTAAGAGCTTTAAAATTGACTAAATATAAAGGGCAGGAATATAAAGAAAGTAGCATTTAAAGTTAGCTTTATTAAGCCTTAAATTAGGTAGTATAAGGGATCTTTTGGCGGCTTCCAAGGCCAGCCCTCAGCTAGGCCTTGGCACCTCCTTATAAGCCCCCTTAAGTTTATAGCCATCTTGTACTCCTTATCAGTTCGTCTCTTTCTATACTTAGGCTATTGCCTACCCTTATTACTATATCGTCCTCTTCTATTAACTCTCTTTATAACTTATACTTAGCTTACCTACTCCCTACTATATACCCTAGTAATATGCCATATAGGTAGCTATAAGAGGATTAATACTAAGTAATAAATATTAGGTGGTATACAATTAATAAATCTATAAGGAAGTTAGTAAAGCGAAAGGACTTTGTCGCTGCCTTTGCTAGGGCTATAGGTGATAATAAAGCCTCTACTAGCGGCTTAGTCAATAAAGGGAGGTCTATAAAGCCGCTTGCGGATCGTTATATAGAGCCTCTAGAGCCTCTAAAACACTAAACGTCTATATAAACAATTGCTAAAAAAATAAGAAGAAGGTAGTAATAAGAGGTTACTTCTTAGACCTTATAGGGCTAGTAGAGGAGCTAGTAGAAGAGCTAGTATAGGGTAGGATTATATGGTCGCGTAAAGCCCGTGGCCTTAAAAATACCCAGCTTATTAATTAATCAATTAATCGCATCTATATTGCCTTGTATTTAAAGCCTTTTAAGTGACCTTTAAGCCTTTGCGATTAATTTCAAGATTTTTAGTAGGCGGTGAGCTATACTTTCCTAATTAGGAAGTTGTAAGAACTTTTGTTAGCGATCTCCGTATTAAAACCACTACTTAACCACGGCATCAATATTTGGCGTCCCCCCTTAACTTCCTATACAAATGCCTACATAGCCTAATAACTAAACGAGCCGCACGCGGCGACTAATAAGCTGTATATAATGGCGACCGAATAAACTATATACGCCCTAGGAAGCCTATAATAAGCCTCTTATTTCTTACCCTACCTAACAGCCTAGACTTACCCTAGTATTCCGTCTTTCTCTATACCTTTAGCTAGGGGTGTATATAGGGGACCTAGGTTAGGGCCCTAGGATAAAACACCTAGATCTATATCTACATTCGTCCCGCTATTTCTTTAGGGTAGAAATTATACTATAAGCAGAAGGGCTATAGGCGTATACGTATATATTAAGCATTTAAATAAGAGTAGGGGCAGGATTATATTAATTTTACGGCAGTTATGAATTTAAAATAAAGCATAGTATAAGCGGTAGATAGGGCAAGATAGGTAATTAGGACACTCCCTTATAGGAGGGAGTCTCAGAGCAGCGACCTAACGGTATTTTTCCTCCCGTTAATGTAGTACGAGCATACTACCTAGAGAGGTACACTCTGTATTACCACTTACGTCTGCCTTAGAGGTTTTTTGTACCTATATTACGGCAGTAGTCTATATAGAACTAAATTAGGACCGCATCAGACATTAATTAAGAATTAATAATAATAATAATATAACTACGCAATTAAACCGCAATCGCCTCTTGTAATTATATAGTAATCGTAATTAAACGGCTGATTATAATTATTGACCTAAGGTACGAGTGGTCTATATATTCGGGCCCTAGAATTTAAACTCTCGCTAAGCCGGCTTCTAATTGGTTAGATAAAAAAGCGCGCGCGGTAAGTTATGGCAGAATCCACGTAACAAACATTAAAATATTATAAATATTAAAATATCCTAGTATTACGCCTTCCTTTTTGTTAACACCTCTATTAATACTGCTATATATATTATAAATATAGCAGATCCTACTGTAATTTAGTGTAGCAAGTGCCATATTTATAAGCCCCGCCTTAGCTTTATTAAAGACGGCCCTTTAAAAAAGCTTTTAAAGCTGTGCTAGCTATATTAGTTAAAGGCGCGTCTTCCCTATATATTACTTCTACCTCTACTTACTTTTCTAGATCTTTAAATATAATTTAAATAAGCGGAAAGCTCTTATAGAGTTAGGTTCTATTACTAAGACTTATCCTACAAGGCGCTAGCGAACTACTCTACCTAAAAACGATACTAAGAACGCCTTCCTGCCTCGCGGCTAGAATAGCCAAGATACCCCTAAGATAGCTTAACGGTGGAAGACAATTAGGGCAATATAACGGGAGCACCGCATTTTTAATTGGTGGGGTAAAGCTTACTCGCCTACCCCTTCGCTATATACTATAGATAAAGCTCTGTATAGCAGAGGCACTCTAAATGGCCTAAATACGTCCTTGCCGGAACTAGCTCCTATACCTACTCTACCGCCAATACCTACTCTTCTACTAATACCTACTCTTCCGCTAATACCTACTCTACCGCTAATACCACCTTTCTTACGGCAAGCTCTAACTACGGCTACACTACTATCTATTTTAGCTGTTAATTGGGAGCGAATTAAGAAGTTTAGGAGTATACTATAGGCTAAATATATAGAGACGTGGGGTTATTGCAAGGAGTGGTAGTTCTAAATAGGCCTAGCTATAGAGGGTGATAATATAGGTATATATAAAGCCTGTATTAAGGACGTTAATAGCCTTAAAAATCTAACCCTTTTACCCCTATTTAGTAAAAGCAACGGGCTCGATCCGAGGCCTATTCCTAGCTTCCTACCTATACTTACCGCGGTGGAGGAGCTTCTAATTACGCGCGTATACGTTTATCTGCAAGTTATGCGTGTATACAGCCAGTAATATCGCTATACTGGCTACGTTTGCTGCTTTAGCTAGAATATACTAAAGACTTAAAGGTAGCTACTACGGCTACCTTCTAAACTCGATATACTGGTCATAAGGCCTACAATAGTAGAGGGTGGTAAATACCTAAGTTGGTGGTTTACTAAGCGGTATGCTATAAAGCGCTCTGCTATAGTATAGTGGCTTTACTTTCTAAAGGTTAATTATCCTAATTATCGCGACGTTAAAATATATAGCACCCGGCTTACCAGCTTACCCAAAAATAGCTCTATATTAGATTAGCTACCTTATATTAATAAGTTAGAGTCTAATTCTAGTGGCCCGACGGCTTACCCTACTGCTCCTATATAATATCCTTATGCTATTAATCCTCTGCCTACTAAGCTTGATAGTAATATACTAGACAGCAAATTTAATAACAACGTACTAGATACTTTGGTTCCTAATCTAGTGCCTAACCTTAATAAATTAAAGCTTTTAAGTCGTAAGGTTTAATACTAATAAGACCTATAAGCGGGCTTAAAGGTTCCTACTGTATAACAGACACCTCTCTTTAAGCGATTAGCTAGTTTTATTATACGCAGCGCCTTTCCTACTCTGTTTCCTCATAGTAAAGCCAATTTTAACATGCCACGAAGCCGTACGGTTACCCTAGCTGCGTACGCCAAGTATATGCTTAAGTATTAGGACGGTCGGTTTAGCCGCCACCCCTTATTTTACTACTATGTGTTTAATTAGATTATAAGAGAGTAAGCCCTTAGCGCCACCCGCTTTCTTTACGGCTAATTAAATAAGAATAGTCTATCTTTAAATAAGCTTAGTAATTTTATAAATAGTAATAGGGGTAGCTAGTTACTAAATAAGATTATACGGTATATATAAAACCTTAAGGGCACTAGACCTTACTAGAGGTAGAAGAGAAATAAGCTTATAGCTTATACTAAGAATATTAAGAGCGGGTCTCTATTTTTTACACTTAGCGCTACTAATCTATATTAGCATAATCTACACTTTTATATACCTCTATTTAATAAATATAAGGCTACTAATAAGGCTTAGCGCTACCGGATTACTTCTTAAAATCTTAACGATAATCCGCATATTGCTACTTACTAGCTATATTACCGCTTTAATCTATTTAAGAAGCACGTGCTTATAGGCCTATTTAATAGTATAGACTTTTAGTACTAATATAAGTGGTAGGTATAAGGTAGTGGCTATATATATAGCTTCTTATGGAGTTTAATAGCCCTAAGGCTAGATCCGTTAGCTAGTAAATTAAGGGCAGCTTTTGCTAAGTACTAGACTACTTTTATATCCGTAGTTAATCCTAATTAATCTAAGCCTCCTAATCTCCAATATCCTTTTACTCTCAGCTATAAAGAATAGCTTAATACTAGTGAGCTTCTTACTACCTACCTTAATTGATTTTAACGGCACCGTAATTGCACCAAATCTTACTGCTTAAGATTAAAGAAAGGCTCTACTAGAGTAAAGGAGTGCTGCTTCTATTTTCCACGCTCTCTCCGTAATAAGGCCGCTGTATTAAAGAATTAAAATCTATATTACTGGATATTCTGTTTATAGCGTAATAATAAGCTTTTTAATAGTTATAATGTAGCTATAATATTAGCGTGGATAGTAAATATTAATACATTACCCACTATAAGCATATTAGTAATAGTTAACTATATAGGCAAATATTGCAGCAAGGAAGAGAAGAAGTTAACTTCCTACTAGAAGTTACTCTAATTAGTATAGCCGTACGCTAATAGCCTTTATGCCTTTAGTTCGGTTATGGCTAGGTTTATAAATAAGCTTATTACCAAACGTAATTAGTTAGCGTAGAAGGTATACTATCTACTTTTTAACATTCCTCTTTATAAAGGCTCTAGGAATATAGTAACTTTAAACTACTACTAAGAGGACGATTAAAGCGCTATATATAAGCTTAATAATAGGCAACTAAGAGGGTACGGATTGTCTAACTATAAGAAATATAAGCGCCGCCTGAATGGGGTAGAGGACGTTACTTTTCTTAATTTTCTACTCTATTTTAATTACTCTACTTATAAGCGTCGGCTAAGAGCAAGACCTTAAGTTATATTATACTTTCCGTAATATAACGGTAATCGTTCCTATCTGTAGTATCCTAAGTTCTGCCATATAAAGCTTATTCTTTATCACCCATAAAGGGAGTATAAGGAAGTAGCTACTTATACTAATAGATTTGGGGCCCCTAATTATATAGCTTCCTATTAGGCTTGCGTTAACTCTTATTAGTACCTACCTAACTACTTCTACAATCAGAAACTAGAGGAAGGTTATAAAACTACTAATAATATTAATAAGTTTAAGGACGATTTTGCAGATAACTTAGAGCTATACCAGTCCTTTAAGGCCCTATATGCCCGTATTTAAAATACTAATAGAGTTAAAATTAAGGATCCTAATAGGCTTAGTAATAGGGAGCTTAATTATAACTACGACTAGAGTACGCATTAGGGTATATACCCGCAGCTTAATAAGAGGACTTATTAGCAGGAAGTACGACTACAGCCTTTACCATAAAGCCGCTTATCCTAAATAGTAACTCCATCCTCCTTATAACTAGGTCAGCGTTATATCTATAATATTATAGTTAATTACTACAGGCAGATCCCAGTAGGCCTTAGCCCCCCGCCCCACTGCGGATTAATATTAATAGAGAGGTAGGAACCGGCAAATCGCATCTTATTACTATCCTCTCTACTACGCTCTATAATATGGCAAGGGCTAATAGTAAGCCATTGCTATTAGCTCGAGCGGCCCCTACTAGGGTAGCTACCTTTAATATTAACGGCAGAACTATATACAATCTATTAAGGTTGCTAGTAAACCGTCCGTTTAATAAATTGCCTACTACCAGTCTTATGCCTCTATAACAAGCTTTTAAGGATATTTACTATCTTATCCTTAATAAGAAATCTACAATTAGGCAAGTATATCTAGCCTAAATTAATCACCGCCTCTATTAAATCTGCCCTGCGTATAACGACGACTACTTTAGAGGCTTAAACATCTTACTAGTAGGCGATTTCCATTAGCTTCCCCCTATAGGTTAGGCGGCCTTATATAGCAATTTACCTGCTAGGCCGTTAGAGCTCGCTAGCTATAAAAAGGGAGCCTATAAGGCGATTAACTAAACAGCTATCCTAGATTAAGTTATGCGGCAGGGCGGTAATAACGCTAAGAGCTCTATATTTAGAACCGCCCCTATAGAGTTACGTAGTAATTCTATAAGTAATTTAACCTAGAAGCTTCTTTTAACTAGGTATAAGTAGGACCTATCCACTAATAAGGTTGCGGGCTTTAATAACGCAATTTAGCTATATAGCATACGCGCTGCTATAGGTAAGTATAATACTATTCGGCTTCGCGACCTTTTACAGCTAGTAGTAGCTATTAAGTTAGTTAACACTAGTATAAGTGCGCGAAAAGTTATTTCTAATTAGTGCGATACTATAGAGAATCTAGCCCTATATATTGGCGCGAAAGTAATACTAATATAAAATATCTGGGTTGAACTAGGCTTAGTAAACGGTACTACTGGTATAGTTAAAGATATCGTATAGAAGGGATACGCGGATATTAAAAAGGATCAGCCTTAGTTACTACTAATTACGGTAGATAAGTATAACGGACCTACCCTATTTACTCGGTAGGATAGTAAGAAAGTTATCCCTATATTTTCCATACTTTATAAATAAGAGGGTATAAGAGGCTCTTACTTATAGCGTTAATTTCTAATTACTCTAGCTTTTACTCTTACCGTATATAAAAGCTAGGGCCTAATACTTAACTAGGTAGTTCTAGATATTAAGGAAAAGGATAAGATAGCCAGGCTAACTTATATAGCAATTTTACAAGTTAAGAAGCTTTTAGGGCTTATATTTAAATATAGGTTTAATATAAAATGATTTTAGTTATCTATAAGTAAGACTAAAGAGGTATAATAAGAAGATTTTATATAGAGGGAGCAGCAACTACTTATAAACGACTTTTCCTAAATAGGAAATTATATACTAGCTCGGAGATAAGCGGAGAATACGGCATTTATGTCGGTTTCCTAATTTTTAAATAGCTTAACTACAAAATCTAATTTTCTAAATTTTAACCCCCCTATCCGTCCTACCTTCTTACCGCTTTTAGAGCTGTTAAATATACATATAATAGTATATAGGGAGAATTAGCAGTATTACCGGATTAATATTACTACTATCTATAGCGTTAATTGATTTTTAGAATTTTTTAATTTTTTTTTAAAGGGCGGAAATGTCACTTATATAAGAAGTCACGTGACCTCCGAGAATATATGCTACTTAGGACCGCATATTAGCAGCTATAACTTCTCTATACTATAGTTAAGATTTTATATATACCGCGCTTAGAGCTGCTTATAATAACTATTACCTATAGATCTGCCGATTTATAAATTAAAAATTAGACGTAGTTAAAGCTGTTAGTAGGGGTTATTAATTGCGCTCTCCGTAATAAAATCCAACTAACGAATAAACTAATAAATTAAATTAAAAGTTCGGAACGTCTAAATAAGATTCTGCTAAGACGCTAGCTAGATCCTAACCTAGACCCTTTCTAACCTATTAAATTTTAAAAATAACGGCCTCTACTAAATTAAAAATTAACCTTATCCTTAACAAGCCATCTGATTAGATTTAATGGTTTTTTATTATCTAAGATATAGCTAAAACTAATAAGGTATAGTAGTATATCTACCTATCTAAGAAGAAAGATAATCTTCTAAAACTAGAACTACTAAGTTGGCCTACACTAAGGGATATACTACCTACGGTTACATTAATAGCAAAGCTAGACCTAAATTAGCTTACTGCCTATAACTAGCTCTACGCCAAATATAAGAATAATCTACGCGTATACTAGAAGCAAAAATAGGCTATAAACAATATTAATAACTACATTATTCGCACCATATCGGTAGCCTACCTTTCACTTATTAATAACCTTAGTAGTTAGTTACATTAAATATTTAAGGCGTCTCTACTACTATAGTAGCCACTACAGTGACAAAGACACCCCGTATTTTGGTAAGCAATTAAGCCTATTATATATAAGAATCTCGTGCTTATTAGTACTTACTAAATTACGTACTTGTATGGCCTCCTCACATCTATAAATACTCCCTTCTCTATACCTTCCTCTCTTCTTTTCTTCTTCCTTATAAGAGCTAGAGGTGCTTTAATACTCTTTAGTCTCCACTAAGGGATCTATTAGTTAACATAGTAATATAAATAGTATTAGATAAGGAGACGGGCGAGAGAGAAGATAGGAAGGACGGAGGAGCCTCTAGTAGGTGTTAGTCGAGCAACGTTAATAGCTATATTATAGCTACCTAATCTCCTATGCTTATAGGCCTCCTCCCATCTATAAATACTCCCTCCTTTATATCTTCCTTTCTTCTTTTCTTCTTTCTTATAAGAGCTAGTAGTTCTCTAATACTCCTCCTTAGTCCCTATTAAGGGATCTATTAGTTAATATAGTGATATAAATAGTATTAGACAAAAGACAGGTAAGAAAAAAGATAGGAAGGATGGAGGAGCCTCTAGTAGGTATTAGCCGAGTAATATTAACGTCTATATTATAGCTGCCTAATCTCCCGTTTATAGGCCTCCTCCTATTTATAAATACTCCCTCCTCTACACCTTCCTTTCTTCTTTTCTTCTTCCTTATAAGAGCTAGAGGTGCTCTAATACTCCTCTTTAGTCCCCACTAAGGGATCTATTAGTTAACGTGGCAGTATAAATAATATTAGACGAGAAAACGGGCGAGAGAGAAGATAGAAAGGACGAAGGAGCCTCCGGTATATATTAGTCAAGCAACATTAATAGCTATATTATGGCTGTCTAATCTCCTATGCTCGTAGGCCTCCTCTTATCTATAAATACTCCCTCTATACCTTCCTCTCTTCTTTTCTTCTTCCTTATAAAAGCTGAAGGTGCTCTAATACTCCTCCTTAGTCCCCACTAAGGGATCTATTAGTTGACGTAGTAATATAGATAGCATTAAATAAGGAGACGGGCAAGAGAGAAAATAGGAAGGATGGATAAGCCTCTAGTAGGTATTAGTCGAGTAACGTTAACGGCTAGTTTTTATTACCTAAAAATTGCGTTATATAATGATATTTGGGAACTTAAATATATACCCCCGTCCTATACTTACACTACTACTAAATATTCTAGATTTTGCACTTAGAGCTACTTATAATAGGCATTCCTAAGATATCTACCAGTTTAAAGCTCTGTAATTAAACGTTATTAACGTTTTATATAGAGGTCGTCAATTAAGCTTCCGGGATATAATTTTTAAAGGTCGTCGAAAACGGACTCTGCACCTGTACGTGGTGACGGCTACGAACCTGAGTCTTCGAAGTTCAGACTCAGAGCCAACGCAGAGACGTCGCACAGCGTGCGATACGACGTGGTGGAGGTGGCTGCGAGTATTGTGGGCGGTGGTGAAAAGTTTTCACATGGGATGGTGAGATCTCGAAAACCACCACCGTTGGTACCCCTTACGATAACAGCTACTACACTATCCTCCTATCAAGGCACCTGTACGATCCAACATGGATACACAGCATTCGATAGCATCCCCTAACCCCCAACAGAAAGCATCGACAACCTCTTACATCGACGTACGAGCGAACGCGAACAGACAAAAATAAGCAAATATACGGCCCCTCCTAACCCCTAGGGCGATCGCCCGCGGAGCATGCGGTTACTCGCCATCAACTATTAAATACTACCTGGCAGCCTGGACAATACCGTATAGTTTTCCTGTCTCCTCTTAAGGAGTGGTGACCCTTGGCGAGGGCCTAGCAACTAGGGCCTAGGCACAAAAGATACCCAGGCATACACACACACGTCCCGCTCGCCTTTTGGTATAGTGGTAGTTTATAGATGAATCCCCCTTACGCCTTCAATAGGCCCTAGGGGGGGGGGAGGCATGGCGTATATGGCAATAGTTAGACAAGAGATAGCACACAGGGGATGGCCAAGATATGGGAAACAATAAGTATAGCAATCAATTGGCAAGGCCTAGCTGGGACATAGTAAACCCCAGCTGAGATAAGCTAGAGAAGGAAGCAGTGGTTCCTAAGAAGTTCAAAACATCCAAGGAGGAGGACGTAGCTGTAGGCCTGCAGGGCCGCACTACGTGCAAATATGGCAATTCGGGGTTTTTCATCCGACTGAGGTGGCTCATAGGGTTTTTCCTTCCCCCAACTGCAGGGTTTTCTTCATGTAAATTACAAGTTTTCCCCCTGTGACGGAGTAGTCTGCGTGGGCCAGTAGGATCCGTATCAGACGTTAATCAAAGAGTTACTACTACTATAATTTTTAAAGTTTAACACCATACTAATATTACGACCTTCTTGCAGTGGCCAAGCTACCCCCAATTTCCTCCCCTCTTTCCCCTCCCTCCTATTACTCGGCGCTAAGCTATTACATTGTCGCCGAGCCATTGCGTTGTCGTACGTCTAAACTAGATAGGCAATAACGTGGTTAATGGTTATTAGGTATTAAAAATATTTAGTATATAAAGCTTTAAATTAGAATTACAATCTACTATATTATATCCTACGTAAAGGGCTCTATATTAAAGCTCTACAGTCCAAATATATGCTATATTCATGACCAATATAATCTTTAAGCCCAGCTTAAGTAGGGTGCCTTAGTTACTGCAGTAGATCCTTACCTAGCGGTAACTAAGGCGCCTTAATCTTACTACTACTTCTAAATTAAGCAAAAGCTCTATATAGGGGGGTCCCAGGGGGTCCCCCCCCGGAAAACCTCATCTCTATATATATTAATTAAAGTCTATATAATAAAGCTCTAAGTTAAAGCTTTAGGTTATAAACTCGGGTCAAAATTTGCGTTAGGGGACCAACGTTCCGCATATTATAGTTATTGCCATATCTAGATAGATGGTTAGGCTCTAGACGCAATGCGAGGGATAGAGCTGCAGAAGCAGACATTTATTCTCAAATAAAATATTTACATTATTAAAAAAACGATTAATGTACCACAGATCAATTTTGCATCCCATTGTTCTCTGCTCGCCTGTGGGGGTAGGGATGGTTTGAAACTTTAATGCAATCGACGACAGCGATAACAGCCATTTGCAAAGCCTACCAAGCCATATATACGCTCCACGTCATCTAAATGCGCGTAGGCACGTGATTCTTATTCTAGGAGAGATGCTTGAAGCAGTAGTATTGTACTATATTAGAGGTATCCAAAAAAGTATGCATAGGGTGGCGTAATAAAGTCAGGTTCTTGGCATTAGTCTGAGCAACTTTAAATTCGTCATAGCTTCACTCTACTTTCTATACAGCCATTTCAATAATATCGTTAACTCGCTTAGGACGCGAAAGAGCCGCATCGCACCCCACCAAAATTTGTATGAGGGGCAATTCTTTCGATTTTAACCACCACAATTGAAGTTATTATGGGCCGCCGCCTTNNAGATGAAGTTGTTNATAGAATTAGGATTCGNATTGAAGCTGGTGAGGCAGTACCAGCTATTGCGGAGGCTGTAAAGGTGTCCAAGCCGACGATTTATAAGATGCGATTGAACCTCGATATTTGGGGCGAACCGTACGCTCCTCCTACCGTCGTCCTTGGGCGACCGAGAGCTCTGCTGCCCTACCAAGAAATGGTGATATATTACGTCATAGTGTTAAGCTTTTTGCTGACTGGTTTCAGAGGCTTCTTAACTTCCTTAAAGACCAGCCGACCGCGTATTTGGATGAGATGCAGGCCTTCCTATTCGACGAGTTTGACGCCCAAGTCTGTGCTGCAACTGTCCACAATATCCTTGAGAGGAATCGCTGGTCGCGGAAGGCAGTTAGAGCTCGGGCGGCTGAGAGGAGCAGCCTCCTCCGCAACGCCTGGATTGGTATCTAAAAGAGCTGGACGGCAGAGCAGCTTGTATTTCTTGATAAGTCAGCAGCGAATGAGAGGACTGGTGATAGGAAGTACGGCTGGTCACTAGAAGGGACTATATGTGGTGTATCACGCCCGCTTAAGAGGTCAGAGAGGTGGAGCATCCTACCAGCGTTAGCAGTTGACGGATATCTTAGCTACCTTATCTTTCAAGGCTCTATTACCTCTGCGATATTTAAAGCCTTTATAGAGGAGCAGGTACTGCCTTATTGTTCACCTTATCCAGGGCCAAGATCAGTCCTTATTCTTGACAACGCGGTAATTCACAAATCGGCATAGCTTCGAGAGCTTTGTGAGCAGCATGGCGTCTTATTAAAATTCCTGCCACCATACTCGCCAGATTACAATCCTATTAAGGCTACATTCAATGATATTAAGGCTTGGATTAGAAGGAACTAGCGGCTGGTTAAGGACTTTAAGAGCTTTGAGAGCTTCTTATATTTTGCTGTCAGTCAAGTATGTGGAACGCATGCAAGAGCCCACTTCGAAGAGGCAGGATATATTGTAGATTAATAGATAAATACTACTGTATCTTAATTGCTTGGACTTTGAGATCAGAGATCTAGCGTACTAATCTTAAAGCTATAGTAGGCTGCTGCTGCTGTCGGGGCGCTATAAGTTGCAATACCAAAATTTCTATACAATTAACTTAACCAGGTAACGCGCCAGCTTCAATATTTAGGTACCTAGAGTAGGTAGTTAACGCATTAGTGGTGGTTAAAATCGAAAGAATTGCCCCTCATACAAATTTTAGTGGGGTGCGATGCGGCTCTTTCGCAGAGCCTTAATTTAAATTTCCATAGCTTTAGTAAGACACCCCCAATAGCTCCACTAATATAGCGTTATATTTTAAAAATAAAGCCTTATTTTATAGCTCTAGAATAAAGCTATAAAATTAACTACTATTTATATATATTAGAGCTATTTTAGTAAAGTTATAGAGGGTATATCGTTTCGTACGGTAGGCGATACGCGACTTCGACAAGACACCACCTACAGCTCCACCAATATGGCGTTATATTTTAAAAATAAAGCCTTATTTTATAGCTCTAGAATAAAGCTATAAAATTAGCTACTATTTATATATATTAGAGTTATGTTGGTAAAGTTATAAGGGGTGTATTATTTTAATAGGGTGGGTGACGCACGACGAGCGACTCTAAGCGAGTTAACGATATTATTGAAATGGCTGTAAACTTCTACAAATTACAGAATACAGGGTGAGGCAGTCACCCCTGCGTCTTCGCCATATTAGCCATATCATTTATCTCCTGCTAATTTTTTATAGCATTCAGTACTCTATTGCCACCGTTAAAGAATAAGTTTAAAGCCATATCTCAAAAATCAACTTTCCTTGTGGTCTGGATTTTTAACCACTTTAGACGCTTTATAGGCATTTCATCCACCTCTACCTGCTATAGCCTTCGTGGAGTCAGGCTCTAGCGCACAATTTTAGCGATTTCGGGGAAGCAGGACAAATCCCGACGTATATCCTAATACTGCCCCTTATAATCTCCTTGTCCCAGCCATTAAGTTCCAGATCCTCTTTCCTGCTTTAGTTATCTAGGAAATGGAGTACCGAACACCTTATAGCTCTCCAAGTTACCAAAAAGCTTAATATTCTAGTCATCAAGCTTATTTGGTGCTACGTGCCTACCCAACAACAAAAACAAAGGTACTTTACCCTTATATTCCTTTAGTGCGTGCGGAGCACTAACCTACCCTTTAGTTTCCAAATGCTTGCGGACGACTTCTGTAATCTAACTAGGGAAGATGTGGATTCCAAATGTGCACCTTGGTCAAATCCATTCTTCATTCTCTTCTGTCGACTCTCTAATACATTAATATTTAACAGCAAAAGTGCCTTGACAGATGCTCTCCGCGATATTTTGGATTTGCTACTGTTAGTTATTCTGGTAAAAAGGGCACATTTTATATAAACATTAGGAAAGAGATTAAGTATTATATCCACGGTGCCTCCTATAAAGAGATTATCCATCTAGCAGATAGAACAAGACTATTGCCTCTTTATACACTTTTAGTACGTTTAAACCACCTTCTACTCTAAATAGAAACTTACGGATTTTAAAATAGGCATAGGCTAAGGATAATGATATAAATATCGCAGCTCAGCAAGTTTTGCGAATCCCGGACAAGTACTTAGGGCATGCGATCAGGTCCCAGGACGGGATAGTTATACGGCATCCGCTCTACGCATACATGGGACTTATTTGCAACTTGCTACAGCTACTCTATCCCGCTCTTACATAGAGGAGCTGTGCCAAAGCAAAAGCTTCAGTCAAGATCTTCAGCTTTGTCGCTCAGAGCAACCTTCGCAACCCTTCCTAGAGAGTAGAAGCTTTACGATTGTCATTAGCGGGGGCCATGCATGAGAGCAAATCCAAGTTACCCCTCATGCCGCCAAGGTCTCATTGCGGCACAGCCGCCGACCTTCAAGAGCTGCTGCCTTCGCTCATCACCGTCAGCTACAGATTTGACTATCCAGTTTCGCAATCTTCTTCACTCTCGCCATGGCTCCCCAGGCAGCCTTCCAGATTCTGAATGACACATGTATGCAGAAGCTCTACCTAACCGAAAATTACCTCGTAGTGTCCGTTGCCCCTAGATCGACAGCATCCGGCGAATTCAACATCCTCGATGTTGGCTGTCAGCATAAAGGAATTGAGATTTGTGAGCATCGAAGACGCTTACCAGTGGGTTCCGCATGGTACTTTGATTGTTGTGGGGATATGATGGCAATTGGGAACGAGGACTGGGGAATCAGGGTTTGGAACCTTACAACTGGGTAAGTTCGATACTTTTCCCCGGCTTTGATGCAACGGGAAGCTGAAACGCGAGACAGCAAGAAATGCCTTACCTTCACTGGTCACACTGATGCAATAATGGGCGTTTTGTACCCCACACCAAACACCATCATTTCGGGCGCACGCGATGGAGGTTTGATCGTGTGGGATGTTCCCTCAGGTACTCGTCGGTACACGCTGAGCAATGGGGACTCTAAAATTGTGCCTCTCAAGGCCCACGACAGCATGCTGGTATCAGCAACGCACGACGGGGTTGCACGCATTTGGGATCTGCAGACGGGGCAGTGCACGCATGTTTTGCAAGGCCATAGGGAACGTGTATCAAGGGCCGGGTTCAACGCAGACGGCTCTTTGCTCGCCACGGGGGCGCATCCGGGAGAGATGAAGATCTGGAACACCAAAACTGGGTAAGAAACACGTCTCACTAGCTCCAAAGATATTGGTCAGTCGCAGAACGCAGCCAGATGACTTACGCTTCGGGTACACTGCAGAGCTTGCCTCGCCACATGCCACGGCCACACAAAAGTTCCGACGCAGTTCTCGACCCACCCCGGAAGCCCTGGGCTTCTGGTTTCAGCATCCGCGGATGGCTCGATTCGGACCTGGGAATGGGCCACCGGTGCCCCCGTACGCACCCTTTCCGCCGGAGACGCAGCGGTAACAAACAACGCCCTACGTGGATTTGCCTGGGCCCAGGATTACATGGTGACTGGATCAATGAACGGGTTGCTGTGTGCCTGGGACCGTTACACCGATCAGTTCAGTTTTGAGCTTAGGGAGCGCAACAGTGCGGTTTTCCAGTTCGCAAGTAGGGGAAACCTGGTTGCCGTGAATGTGCGTGGTAGCGAGGAGGGGGAGTGGTTAGTCGAGCTATATGATATGTCAGCACTTGATCGGGTACAAACGAGGTCTACCAACGTAGACGAAGATCTGGGTGGTGCTTCTCTGGTAAAGATTTGACGTTTGAGGCATCGTGAGAGGTCGGTTGCGAAAGAGATGCTAGAGCGTGCCCGGTTAAAGATCTAGCATCTAGATAGAAGTTCTGTAGTTCAAAGCGAGGAATACTAGAATTTATATATCCGCTAAACTGTTTTTAAACAGTTGGCCAATTCCTTGGTCTAAGAGACTTCATTAAGTTTTGTTAAGCGGCGCAGCCGAGTTTATATGGCACGCAGTTAACAACTTTAACTAAATTAATCTATCCTCCTATAGACTGACCGCCCAGATCGTACACAGTCCGGCATTATACACGGCTAAATACACCAAAATATATCTTTTTTAAATACTTATAGCTTAACAATAATAATAGATATTTATATAAAAATTTAAATATAGCTTATTAAATAGTAAATATATCTTTTTATAATATCTTTTTTTATATATTTATAATATATATATACTAAAATTTAGGTTAAAAAAAGGTACTTTTTAAACTTAAGCTAATTCTTTAATAATAATAATAGTAAGCTTATTATATAACTATATCTTATAATATTATATAAACATTATATAAACAAATATTTAAGGTATATTTAAAACTTTTTAGCTACATTATTAAGTAAGTTATAAACCAACTATCTAAGATAAGATACTTAATCGCCTACCCTAATATATTAATACCTACTATCGCCTAACTATTCCTAAATTATATATAAAACTCTATAGACTCCCTAAAACAATTATATCTAATAAAGGTAGCTAGTTTATCTTTATATTTTAGAAAGAATTAACTACCTAACTCCGTATAAAAGCGCTATTATTTATAGTATACTACCTAGAAACAGATAAGTAAATAAAACGTATAAATGCTATAATAGAATAGTATATTTAGATATATACATCGTATATATAGGATAACTAGATTAACTGGCTTATATTTACTAAGTTTACTATAAATAATTCCATCTTAGAAACTATAAATATATCCCTATTCCTGGCTAACTATAGCTAGTATCTATAAATAGGGTTTAAACCCTTTAGTAATACCCTTTACCCTTCTTACTACGCCTTATAAGTTATAGAAGTAAATTAATTTATAAAGAAGATAGAGGAACTATAATAGTTCCTTACTAATAAGATAATATAGGCTTAATTTATCTATAAAGCCGTAGCAAATATAAGGTGAGGATGTGAATAGGGAGTCCAATCATAGAATAATAGGGTATATTGTATATACAGAGACAAATCCTTAAGGGAGAAGGAGGAGTCTATATGCGAGGTAGAAAGGGTTTTCCCTAGGTATATATAGAGCACGTACCTTACGGGCGAGTCACCCCTAGGTTACTCTAGGGTCGCCTATACCTTACGGCTATATAACTATCTACTTAGGTTTTACCTAATAATGCCCCTCCCCTTTAAAAAGGGTCGTCCTTAATCCTTTATATACTTAAGCCTCAATAAAACCCCATAAAAAACCTTAGTAAGAAAAAAATTTAGAAGGGAAAAAGTGTTTTAATTTTATATATAGAGAGACGGGTAGTATATATACGCGGCATAAGGATGTTAAGGAACTTTAACCGGCAGTTAAAATTACCTAATTAGTTAGATTTAACTTGCTAAGACTCCCCTATATTTAACTAAACTAATAGCAATTTTATATACCCGGTATAGAAAATCCTAATTGGTTTATTTAATAGGTAAAGCTAATAAAGCTTAATACTATTGCCTAAATTTAGTAGACTAGAAATATTCCAAAAGCTTACTTACGTAAGTAGGTTGCTAGTACCTCGCGGGTTGGTTATAGGTTATTTATATATAGCCAGATTTATAAACAGTAAGGCTATATACCTATTAAATTCGCCGCTAACCCTACTTTAGCCTTACGCTATACCGGTGTCTTGCCGTATATACTTTATAGGTAGGTTATAGGTTACTTATATACAGCCAGATTAGGACGGTAAGGCTATATACCTATTAAACCCACCGCTAACCTATACTTTAGCTTTATACGTTATCTATATAGTATATACATAGAATAGTATATAAGTTGTCAGTATAGGTTATTACTAGTAGGTCACTAGCAGGTTATAGGCCCTAGTTAAATAAACCCCAGTTATAGACGGGCTTATTCTCTAATATATAGACAGTCTGCTAAGCTGGCATAGAGTAATGGACTAGGTCTAGGAAGGGTGCTTTTTAAATTAAGCTTTATTACTAGCGTACGCCGTAGCCTCGCCTGCGAGTCGCTTATAAGTCGCCTATAGGTCACTAGCATAGCCGGGTTACGTTAGAGTGTGGCTTATAGGATACCGATAAATCAAAACTTCACCCCATATATATGCCGCAGTTCTTATCGCAAGCGTTGCTTATTCTTTAATCCCTTAGGATATCCTCTACTCCGCTTTAGTGTAGGTTATATCTTAATAATAGCGCTTACTTTTTGCCTATGCTTTAACTATAAGGCTAGGGTATTCCGCTTACGGTACTTATCTAATAATTTTTAATAATTTTTAAGTTCTATCTCGTATTTCAATTTATTATATTATTTAGCTATCCTAGCTATTTAATAAGGTACTATAGTTATCCAGTATAATTTTAGTAGGTAATAATTACTTCTACTTCCTAGCTGCTTTCCTTAAGCTCTTTTACTACTAGGGGTTAAAACCCAGGGCGTAACCTATAAGGCTTAAGTAGGGAGATATAGAAGACTAGGTAAAGCCGTGCTATAGTAGATAGAAGCTCTAGCTTATATACTTACTGCCCTACGCGCTTTAGAATCTAAAACGGTCTTATAAACTTATAGTTAAGCTTTTTATAAGGACGTTTTATATAGATATTCTTAGAGGAGAGTAGGACTCATTTACCAACGGCGAAGTACTTAGCTAGGTAGTAACGATTATAGTATTTTACCTAAAGCTTTTAGGCGTGCATTATTAACGCCGCCGCTGCCTTATATATAAGGCGTAGGCGTTATAAATATATCTCTATAAGTTAGATATTTATTAACTTAGACTCCTCCCTACCTTACTAGTCGTCTTAGACGCTATTTAAGACTCTATTTAGGATATTTAGTAGCTAGCTATAGGCAAGCTTAATAGGGAAACGCTTTATTATAGTATAGACCTTAGAGTTATAGGTAAAGGCTATTTCTTTAAGTAGGGAGGCCTAATTAGACTATTCCTAGTTTGTAAATATATATAGGTATACCTTAAGCTTCTAGTTCTAACGCTCCATTTAATTATCTATCTATAGGTAAAATATAGTACTAAGTTTATGTTAAACGCGAAGATAGTAGCATATAGTACTCTAGTACTTACTTATAAATACACTACCCCTATTAAAGACGATATTATCTAGAGGCCCTATTTATATAAAGACTCTAAATAAGAGTTCTGTAAGTTATATAGCATTAATTATCTTATATACTAGATAGTAGCATACTAGCTTTATAAAATGGTCTATAAGGACAAAAACGGAGTTATACTTTATACTATTAGAAGTTTTAGACTCTAGAAGATTTGTAATAAAATTAAGTAAATAATGCTATTAGGCTTAGGTGGGGACCTAAAGAGGCTATAGCTTACTATAGGGTTTATAGCGGCGCGATTTAGAGCGTTAGCAGGCATTATAATTATTTAGGTATTTATGGAGGTCCTAGGTAAGGCCGTTCTAAGTATACTTCTACATAATTACCTTAAAGGTATAGTTAAAACTATAATAGCCGCCGATAGGATTATTATAATTCCGCTTAAGGATCTCCTATTATAGTAGTATATAATTTAGCACCTAGACCTTATTATTTTACCTTAGAAGTCCTTAATTATTAGTAGGAACTTATCCTTAAGTTAACTAATCACATATAGAGCGTGTAAAGGTGTCCCTTTTTTATACTTTATAAATAAAATTAACTAGTAACTTAGGGGGTTATTTTATAAACGCTGCTTTAGCTAAAGTAGCTACTACTACCTCTTGCCGTGGCACGAGACTCTGCGCAAAGTTAGTGCTAGTAAAGTAATATATAATACGTAGGTAACTCGCTAGGTTATTATAGGGGACTATAGCCTAGGCTAAGAGGTCTTCCCTAGGGTTAAGCGCTATTAGGTTAGTTAAAGTAATCTTAGAGAAAATAGTAGGACGCTTTAGTTTGCCGGCGCCAAGTTTATAAGGGTCGCTTATATACTACATATATACTATTTACTAGTATAGTATAATAGCACTAGGGCCGCCTATAAGGCCTATAACCTATAACTTTTACTATAATATAGGTAGTATAGTATTACGGAGCGTCCTCTTACTGCTATTTTTAAAGCCTTTGGTATAATCTAGGCGCCAGAATAGTATATTAGCAGGATTTACTTTACCTAGCTTATATTTAATCTTAAAATTAAACTTACCTAGTTTTTTTAGCATACTAGGCCTAGTGAGTAGATAAGCTTTTTATAGCTGGTAGCAGAATAAAAATAAAGGAAAACAGTATACTAGAATCTGTAAAGGAAGCTATTCCTTTTCTCTTAAAGCCCCTAAGGATAAATATCCTAAAAGGCTACAGTCAGCTTTCTTCCAGCTAAAGCTATGAAAAGGCTATTTTAAATCCTTCTTTAAAGTAGTAGGGGGGGAGAACGAAGATGGTAGATGCTTTAGGGAATGTAGAGCACTGCAAACCCCTAGGCACCTACTACTCGACTGCAACCTATATAGAGAGGAAAGAAGAGAAATGCAAAAGAAACTAGGCTCTTCCCTCTCTCTAAAGAAGCTATTTTGTACATAAAAAGGAAAAGAGGCGCTTTTTCTATTTCTAAGTAGAACAGGGATAGCCACTAGAAAGTGGCTAATAACAGCAGGATCTATAGAAGGAGGTAACTCCTACTAGGCTCCTAGTAAAGAGATATTAGTAAGCAAAAGGACAGAAATAAATTACAAAAGGATAGGGATAGGCGTTAGGATTTCGTATTTCTTATAGTTTTCTACCGTTTTCTTATTCCATAGTAGTTGCTTATAACTTAGTATTTTACTAAGGAATTATAAACCCCTAGTTTGAGGGCTTATAAACTACTAGGATATAGTTACTAGTACATGTTAAGCTGCTCTAAGGGATTTATATATATAGGACTATAGCGCCATAGCCTAGAGGATGTATGCGCAGTATTGTACGTAGTATAATACAATGGATATAATATATATATATATATATATATATATAAAAGATAAGCTTTTAGTAGTTATAAAGTACTTAAGATTATTATAATTATAGAGCACGCGCGTTATATACGCGGCGTATTTAAGGTAATAGCGCTACGTCTTAAAGTATTATACTATAGCGAGCAGTTCTTTATTATGCGTATTATACTATACTTTTAGGCTAGTAAGCTTCTAACTATAATAAGTAATTTGGTACTAGTAGAGTTAGTTTTCCTATCTTAAAGGCTATAGAAGTATACTACTATAGGCATAATTAGAAGCGTTAGTAATTACTATTAAAAGTAAATTTAGGTCGAAGTAATAAAGTAGCGAAGCCTATATAAACGTAGCGCGTAGCTTATAAAACGCTTATTAAGCGTTATAGGCTAGGACTAAGGTTAATACCATTTAGTAGGCCCTTTTAACTTATACTTTTTACTTCTCCCTATCTAACCTTAGGTTATAATATACTTATATAACCTTTACCGCACATGCAACCTTACTAAAAGGTAGCGCCACACTCCAAAACTTACGCATACCCATCTTACCATCAAAAACAATCGATTTTCTAACTTTTAAGACTTAATTCCTACTGCCTAGCGAGCTAGAGGTGGATTTATTTGTCGTTTTACCCTCTTTCCCCCAACAGAAAATTCTTCTTAGGGGTGGCCCTAGCTTGTAAGCGAGGCACGGACAGGAACACCAAAGCTAAATACCAAAACCACGAAATATAGAGGCTAGATTTTCTACTACCTCTTAGCCTAATCTCCCCAGAAATCTTCTAGTAGGATTAGTAAGGAGAAAGGGTATAAGGATAGTAAAAACTAGGGAACCCCCCTATAAGATATAAAATGCCAAGGCCTAATAGGTTAAAAAAAAAAACCTCCTATAGAAATAAGTGATGAAGATTCTACATCTACTTTTTCTCCCCCTTCTCCTTCTCCTGGCCCATCTAGGACAGGAGAAAAAAGAGGATATCCTTAGTCTTCTCCTGAAAAAGAAAACCAAAAACCTGCAAAAAAGATAATAAAACCAACGACTACTACGGATAGCGTGCCTAGTGTACCTCCCTCTTCTCTTTCTCTTTCTCTGGAGGAACATCTATACGAGGCCTTAAGAAGCCTAATTTAGGCCTATAGAGGGCTAGAAGGAGAAGAACAAGAAGAACAAGTTGGACAGCTAGTGGACTATACACAAAATATCCTAATAGGAAAAAACCCCTTCGCAAAAGAAGAAGAAGAAGAAAAGGCAAAAGAGGTCCTAAAAGGACTAGTAGAAGAAGTAAGAGCTCTCCGTAAGGAGGTGGCTCCTATTAAAGAAACTTACGCAGAAAGGCTAAAGAAGGACCTACCTTCTTTATCCTCCCTACCTTCCTCATTATCGTCTACCCCTCCGTCTTCTAGTAGGGTAACTAGTAGCACGCCTAGCTCTAGCTCTACCTCTACTAGAAGTAAGAAAAAGCAGCTACAAGAAAGGAAGCTAGTCCTAATTATAGACGAAAAGGACCAATTCCTAGATACATTCTCTATACGAAACAAAGTTAATCAACTATTTGCATTAAAACTGCAAGTAAAAAAGCCAGTACTAGCGTCTATAGCTAGAACTAAAGGAAAACAAAATATTCTCCTTATAACTATAGAAGAGTATAATGCAGATTTCCTAGTCAAATATAAGGATATATCTGGCATAATTGCTTTACCTTTTAAAGAGAACAAAAACTAGAACCATGGGTTTAAATTGTAGCCCACGGGGTTCCTACTATACCGTTCCTAGGAGAAGGAGGCTCTAAGCTTCTAAAAGAAGAAATTAAGACTTTTAATCCTATAAGGATACAAGGACTACCTAGATGGATCTTATCTAGTGTAAAAAGACACGATCCACAGACCAGATTTGGCTCTATAGTTTTTACTATAGAAAACAAGGAAAAAAGACAAGAAATCCTTAAGCAAAAAGAGATATCAATTGCAGGTACAGCTACTAAGGTAGTAAAGTACCTTGAAGTCTCTCCTACTACGCAGTGCACTAGCTATCAAAAATTTGGCCATATAGGAGACAGATGCTCTACTAGGGCCTGTAGATTTTATGCGGCTGCACATTTATCTAAAGACCACTACTGCCCTACCTGTATGGCAATGGGCAAGCCTTGCAAGCACACTACCCTCTTTGCATTAATTGTAAAGAAAAACACTTCGCTAATAGTAAAGACTGCGAGACTCTTAAAGCAGCTAAACTAGTACGCGAAGATTCTATAGAAGAATAAAACAGATAGGATTCTAGAAGGAGCAACTCCTACTAGGCTCTTAAAAAGATATTAGAGAGCAAAAGGACAGAAATAAATTGCAAAAGGACAGGGACAGGTGTTAGGATTTCTTATAGTTTTTCCTACCGTTTTCTTATTCCTTAGTAGTTATAGTAACTTAGTTTACTAAGGAACTATAAACTACTAGGACATAGCTACTACAGTTAAAACCCCTTATAACGATACGACTTATTTAGCCGACCGTATCGTAATACCAAGGGTATCGTTGTATTCCGTATTTGTATATAAAATGCACCCAAAATCAAAATTAGGTAATGATATTATATATCTACGCCCGTGAAGCCGCAATTGAGCGATTGGCTACACTAAAATACGTCATAATTAATTGCTGTTTGGTGTTCCGACCTCGTTAATTTTGAAGTCGTCGCTTATGCCTTAATAGAGTCGTAATTACGTCTCTATTACAATCTTCCTGCTGTTCCTTATAAAGATAAAGCTTTTATAAGGCGTTAAGCGCCTCATTAAGCTTGATTTGAGGTTACTTAATGACTTCCTTATCCGTCTCTGCATCGCGGTCAGGCCCTGCGTAGAGCTCTGCTATGTGCTCAATAAGATCCTCCGTTAAATCCTCTACTTCCTCACCCGGTAGCTTAATAAAATCCTGAATATTTGCTATAGCGTGGATTCTTCCTACTGCTTGCAGCTCTTCTGCCATTGCCTGCAGCTTATTAATAATAGGAGGATCTATATAACCCTGAGGGCGAGGCTGTGGGCCTATACGAGAGCTAAATAACGTAGATTTAATAAAGCAGTTCTTAATTGTCTCTGGTGTAACTTCCTGCTAAGCTGTAATTATCTATCGAATCGCCTATAGGACATGCATCTGCTTAATTGGATCTTAGTTTTTAAGCGATTGCTCTACCATAAACCGCATCCAATATCTTTGGTAGAAAAGCTTAAAGTTTGCAATTATCCCTTAGTTAAGAGGCTGGTATACAGAGGTGCAATTTAGAGGGAGGAACTCGACGCGCGTATTCTTAAGAGAGCCGTTCTTAAAGATTGTTCGAACGGCTGCTTCGTAGGCGCTAAAGCCATTAATTAAGAGGAGCACCTTCCTGCCGGATATCCTTTTGTTAAACCAGGTAAGCCAGTTAAGCATAATAACCGTTGTCATCTAGGCCTTCTTATTATACCTCCAGATAATATCTAATAAGGTTATATTAACTTTATTAGCCGCGAAGCAATGTGGCTGTTGTGCTGAGCCAATTATAAGAAGAGGAAGCTTGTTGGAGCCATCTGCATTCGTGCAATTTCCTAGAGAGATTCGTGCCTTCTGTTTCTTTATTCCTAATTGAGCCTTAGTAGCCAATGTAGTATCTGGTATAGCCTTCCAAAATAGCCCTGTCTTATCTATATTGTAAATATTATTTGGTGGATAAGGTGCGATAATTGCTCGAAGCTCTATTATGCGATTCTCCGCCCCCTCTATATTGACTAAGGCAGTCTTACCGTGCTGCTTTCTCTTGTGAATATTATTGCGAGATTTAAAGCCTTCCAACCAGCTAATAGACCACTTTGGCTCTGGTGTGTTAGCTAATGTAGGTATCCGTTACCATAACTAAGCGGCGGTGATACGTATAAGCTCGCCAGAAATAGGAATGCGAGAGTTCTGTAGGCGTTAGTGCCACTTAAAGAGAGCTTCCTCTAAAAGAGGCTGTTTAGTATCCCTCTTGCGCTCTCGCCTGCCTTGCCCACGTGGTAGTTTGGCTATATTAAGGTGCTTAAACTTATCGCTAAGTATTTCTAATATTAACAATTAATTAATTTTACGATGGAAGAAGTCGGTAGCCTATTAAGCAAGCTAGTTTTATAATAGGTAGGGGTGATTTAGGTAGTGGGCGCGTATTTTTTAGCGTTCAAAGTCAGAGAATCTATAACGGCGTTGCCTTTCAGGATTTTGATGTCTTGTTATAATAAATAAGGTAGTATTAAGTATAGAGAGTAAGATCTAAGGGTTATTTTAATGGATTTAAATCGTTGTGTGGTGGATATTAATGGCTGAACATGCGGTAAGCAAGCGTTAAATCCAACGAATTAAAATCTGGTTATACCGATATTGGTGAGACACCTTAACGATATCACCAAAAGCCAGAATATCGTAATATTACACCAAAAAAGGGTTTGATTAAGGGTATGTATCGTAATATAGATAATATCGTTATATACCCCATATCGTTATAAGGGGTTTTGACTGTAGTATATGTTAAGCTGCCTAGAAAGGATTCATGTATATAGAACTATAGCGCCATAGCCTAGAGGCTGCATGCGCAGTATTGTACGTAGTATAATACAACGGACATAAAAAAAAATAAAAAAAATAAAAAAAATTATACCTAACGTACTTCACAAGCGAGTCGCTCACACAAGCGAGTCGCCCAACACGCCAAGTCCTTACACTACTTTACTATAATTCATAATGACTCTACCAACTTACACTTAATCAGCTTCGCAAGAAGCTAGAATACAACTTGCTATCCAAGCTCTTGATCGCAACTAGATCTACGGTATACGACACGCTGCAAGCCTCTACAACGTGCCTTGGACAACCTTACGCGACCGACGCGCCGGACTCGCGTATAGACGCGATACCATACCTAATTTAATAAAGCTTACTACGAACGAGGAGCAGGTGGTTATAGATTATATACTCGACCTAGGTTCACGAGGATTTCCCCCCCGGTATACTGCTGTTCGAGATATGGCTGATAAACTACTGGCTGCGCGGGGTTAGGGTATAGTGGGCAAGAACTGGCCAAATAACTTTGTTAAGCGCGTTCTAGGGCTTAAGCTAATATTTAATTGAAAGTATAACTACCAAAGGGCCAAGCAGGAAGACCCTAGGGTTATTAGGGGCTGGTTTTAGCTTGTAGCAAATGTAAAAGCAAAGTACAGCATCTAGGACGAGGATACCTACAACTTTAACGAATCTGGCTTTTAGATGGGCGTTATATTAACTGTAATAGTTATTATAGGTTCTAAGAGAAGATACTAACCGAAAGCTGTTTAGCCAGGGAACCGTAAGTAGGTTACAGTAATTATGGCAATTAACGTGATAGGGTGGTCAATTCCAGCCTTCATTATCTTCGCTGGTAAGCACCACCTCTCTGCCTAGTATGAGGAGACTAATATACCTCCTTAATGGGTTATTAGCCTATCTAGCAATAGCTAGATAAATAATAAGCTTGGCCTTAAGTGGTTAAAGCACTTTAACGCGCATACGAAGAGTTGTACTATTGGGACGCATCGTCTACTAATTCTAGACGGCCATGAGAGCCATGACTTGCTAGAATTTAGGCTATACTGCGAGGAGAATAAGATAATTACTATCTGTATGCCTGTATATTTATCACACCTTCTACAGCCGCTAGATGTGGGTTATTTCTCGCCTATAAAGAAGGCGTATAGGTGCCAAGTCGAAAAGCTAATGCGCGTCTACATCAACCATATCACTAAGACTGAATTCTTACTAGCGTTTAAGGCCGTATTTGACGCGTTATTTACTAAGAGTAATATCCGCGCAAGCTTTTGAGGCACTGGCCTAGTTCTATTTAACCCAAATACGGTAATATCGCGCCTTAATGTTCGATTGTGTACGCCAACACCACCTACCGCAGAAGATATACCCTAGGAGTCAAAAACACCAAGCAATCCTATTGAATTAGGGTCTCAATCAGCCTTAATTCGTAATAGGATTGCAAATTACCTTAATAGCTCGCCTACTAAAATCCTTAAGTCGCTTAATCAGCTCACAAAGGGCAGCGAGATGATAATGGCTACTATAGTGTTACTGCGCTTAGAGGTTGCTCAGCTACGGGCAGTAAATGAGGCTGCAACGCGACGTTAATTGCGAAAAAGAAAGCGGATTTAGCGGAAGGGTATCTTAACACATAAGGCAGGCTCACAGTTAGTTACTATGAGAGAGATGGTTGACCAGTAGAAGGGTAAAAAGCGTCGGAGTGGAGATATAGCAGATGAAGGTGCGCCAGCTCAAAGGCGCTGTGGACGCTGTGGTAGGACAGGGCATAACGCTCGAACATGCCAAAATATTAAAGAATCTAGTACAGAATCTAGTAGCGATGAGGATTCTACTATAGACTATAGTAGTGTTAAGTAGTTCGTTATATAGTTTAATACATTTAGTAGAGTCTTGGCATTTGGGCGACTCGCTTGTGTAGGCGACTCGCTTGTAAAGTACGTTATATAAGATATACGTATAGGGGGTATATAGTATTTAAGTAGTTCTAGATAAATTACTTATAGAAGTTAGTAAAGCTAAGGAAAACCTAGATATCCTTATAGGACTTAGGCTTAGGCCATTTCTTAATAGCTTTTACGTGGTTAGGGTCTATTATAATACCCCTAGGGGTAATAATAAAGCCTAGGAACTTAACGTTCTTAGTATAAAAGATATATTTTAATAGTTTGGCGTATAGGCCCTAAGCGTAAAGCTGTTATAGTACCTGCTTAACGTACTTAACATACTTGTCCTTATTATTTAAGTAAATAAAAATATTATTTAGGTAAATTACGTAAATAGTATCTACTAGGGTTCCTAGAGCTTTATAAATATAGCTCTAAAAAGTTATAGGGGCGTTAGTAAGACTAAAGGGCATTACTAGGTACTTAAAGTAACCGTAGCGTATTTTAAATGCGGTCTTCTATTTATCTCCCCTTTTAATATAAATCCTATAATACGCATTATAAAGATCCAGCTTTATAAATATCTTTATATAGCTAAGCCTATTAAAGAGTTTGCTAATTAGCAGTAGGGGGTATTAATTTTTAATCGTGATCTTATTTAGGCGTTTATAGTTAATGTATAGCCGTATTATACTGTCTACTTTTAGTATAAAGAGAATAGGCGCTCTAGTAGGTAACTTACTGGGCCTAATTTAGCCCTTCTTAAGAGTACTATCTAGGTACTTTTATAAGATTTATAACTCTTTCTATAAGAGGTTATAGAGGGGCATTTATAGTAGCGTTTTGCCTTCTTTTAAGTTAATCGCATAATTATACTTAGAGTTCTATAATAGTATACTTGCTAGCTTATTAGAGAAGATATTAATTTCCTCCTTATATATATCTGGTAGGCTAGGGGCTATAGAGGTTAAAGCGACTATTATATAATAGTATACTTCCAAAAGCTAGTAAAGAGAAGGGTGTGGCTAATATACGTTTCGTAGGTATACTTATACTAAGAGTATATATAGCTTAGCTATAGTATACTTAATAGTTTTAGGGTTTTAATTACCTCCCTCTTATATATAGGTAATCTGCGCTAACACTGGAGGGTCTTTATAGGTACTCGCTGCTAGTAATAATAGGTCCTCTACTATGTTTATAACTGGTATCTTTACGTTTAGAGGGTCTATACGGGTACTTACTACTAGTAATAATAGGTCCTCTATTATATTTATAACTAGCGTAAAGAAGGAGTCTTCTAGCTATAGTAAGTAGACTATTTTACTAGCCTTAATGTCTGCTAGAAAAGCGTTAAGGGTAACTATTTAAAGGCGTCTAGGGTTTAAAGTACCCTAGATAAACTATCTAAAATAGAAGGTAATTAATAGATCTACTTCCGTAAGCTAATCCTATCCAAAAACTATATTATAACTATTAAATAAGCCGCCCTAAAAGGTCTGTAGGCTAATAGGATAAGGGGTACCCTAGGAGTTGCTAGTGGTAACCATTAATTATAAGTATCTTAAATTATTATTTGGTTACTATTAAGGAAATATATAATAGGTTTACGTAAATATAGCGTATAGTATATAGGCAGGTTAAACTTATAAACGACATCTTAATTAATAAGGTTAATTTGTGTTTGTATTAACTTAATAATATAAATAAGCTATATCCAGGGGCACGAAATACATATAGTATCGTATGCTCTTTTAGATGGTGGTAACTGTCGATTCTATTAAGGTAGACTACGTGGTCTATATACTAACGCGCCTCCCCCTAATTAGTTAGCACCTAAGTAGTTAGTACACCAAATGCGTAACTACGCGTTTGGTATACCACGTGCTATAACCATATACTAGCGGCACTTAAAAATGACTCACTTGTATATAACCTCCGTAATCGCTTTAACAGAGCCGTAAAACACAAAAGAAATATATAGGAAATCCCTCCCGAGGTGCCTTCTGGGCTACCTTCTAAACGGTACTTTTAGCTAACCGTAAGTCCTCCTTACGGTCCGTTAGATAAACCGTACGGCCTTCCAACAGGCGGTAAATAAACCATAAGTGCTCCGTTAGTCTCGTTCCACCTATTCTACAACCTTTAGATTAAGCTTATTTGTGTCAATTAGGGTTTTAAGAGCTTAGCACGGATTTGCCTTAGTTATAGCGTCCGCTAGGTTATCTCCGCTGCTAATCCATTTAACCTCCGTAATCTTACGTCGTTCGTAAGCCTAATATAAGCATATTAGGTCGACCATAAGCCTCTTTTCTTATATCGTACCTAGTTTAACTAGGTAATTGTAAAGTAACTTTAAATCAGTGTATAGGACTAGGGGTAATTACTCCAATTATAGGATCTTCTAGATTGTTAACTTAATTGCGGCTCCTATATCAAAGCCATAGGCTAGTGCATATAGTTTAGAAGCTAGTACACTGTGGGTTACTCGTTTGCATTTAATTAAAGACTAATATAGTATATTTACGTCCTAATTACGGTCCGTAAGTATAATTATAAAGCCAATTTGCGATAATAGGTCCCTATTATCAGCGAAGGAGGCGTCCATAAATACTATTACGCTAAGGGAATTTAGGTCTAGTGGTACAAAAGTAAATCCTCTTATTATATTGTTAATTTGCCACTAAATACGCTTATTAAGCTGCTTAATATTTTCCTTTTACGGATCTATTACCTAGGCCGCAAAGGATAAATTATAGGCGGATTTAGGTTAACAGACTGTGGCAATATAGGCGCCTCTTACACGCTAGGCAACGTATTAGTCCTTTATATTTATAGTCTTACGGGTCTCTTTATAGGAATTAGTAAGGTCCATAGGTCTTACTATAACGGGCTTTAGGTTTTAAGCTTGGCGTTCCTAAGTTAGCTAGATTAGGTTGCCCTTTTATATAATTAAGCCTCCGTTAAACTTAATTGGAGTTTACTTAGTTAACTACTTTCGCGGCTTTACTAAGAACTTTACCTCTTATAGTTTAGTCTCTTTAGCGTCCGCAAAGGTCTGGTCTATTAGGAAGAGGGTATTATCTATTTAGAGTCTAATAATACTAAGGCCGTTTAATGGGGTATATAGGAGGCAGGGATTATAGGTTAACTATTCCATTTTAAGTTTACTAATATAATGCTAGTAATACGTTTTAAACTAGTGGTTTCTAGCTTCCGGCACTCCGTAAAGGGGTTTTATAACCTATAAAATTGTTCCTAGTTATAAGTTAAGCTTAAGGGGTGGTTATATAAAGATGTCCCTACTTAGGTAGGTATTAGACTGTACGTAGGCTTATAAAATATTCCGTAAGTAGAGGGCTATAGGTTTAGTTTACTGTAGTCCAGGCATAAGTATAAGTATAATCCGTTAACTGACTTATTAAATTATAGGCGATTGCGTAAGGACTAAGTCCTTTCCCTAGTTGTTATAAGCTTGTATAATAAGCCTTAATTTCTTAAAGGCTTTATTAGTACTAGGGTGCTTAATCTCGTTAATAAAGCGTAAGTTAAATATACAAACGCCTTACGGAACGTCTCTTTTCATTATAACCGCAAAGACGCCCTTTTTAAGTAGTCCGTTAATCTCTTTGCGTTATAAGTCCGTAAAAGGGGTTTCCTATACTAGAACTAATATATCCGTAGGCGGAGGTTGCCTTATGGGTGTGCCTATAAAGGTTAAGTAATTCTTTATTACGGGGTTCTTAGTTATAGGGTGCTTTCAGGGGCGTCCTCAACTACGCTTTACGGTAGGGTTAGTAGGTTTAGTAGGTTTCTAAGGGGCTTTTAGTGTAGGTAGGGGTGCTTCTAGTTTATCTGGTTTAACGGGTGCTTCTAGCTTATCTAGTTTGACGTTATAGGTATATATAGGCCAAAAATAGGGTTTTACGGACGTGCTTCTAAAGCTAGTTAGTCTGCTAGGAAGTTATACATAGCACGTTTTGTCTTCTATAGCTAGTAAACAGTAAGGTCCAGTCTAATTGCCGCTTTTACGCTATATAAGGACTTTAGAATTAAGCGGGAGGTTATAAACTAAGGTTATGTTAGGTCCGTTGCGGTAATATAGGGCGCTATTAACAGCTTATTTAGCCCGTAATTTAACTATTTCGGCTATTGCCTTCTATATTATAGCTGCTCGTTCCGTAATAGATAGGGTAAAAGGGCCTAGGTTGCTTATCCTTAGGTAGGCTCTGTAAACCAAAAGGGTGGGTACTAGTCCATTAGGGCCAGCGGTGTTATTAATGGCTTTTACGGCCATCTATAAAGCCAGTTCCTTTTAGATATCCTTATACTTATCTATAATAATCTAGTAAGCTCTCCGTAGAGCTAGGTGAGCTCGCTTAATAAGCCTAATAGACTAGTGCGCCTTAACTAGAACGGCTTTTGTTAAAATAGCTATGGCCATAGCGTACTATTAGAATTCCTTACTAATAAAGTTCCTACTAGCGTTGTGGGTAATATACTTAGGGGGTTTAACGTATATATTAATCTAGCAGGTCCGTAAAATGTCCTAAGTATATTTTATAGATATATTTTATAACCAACAGGCGGCTTAGTAGCGGGTTACCTTGTTAATTATATATAATACTAGGCTGCCGTTAATATATATAATATCTATATATACTAAGTAATTGAAGTTAAGGTCTTTATAGAGAGTAAACTTAAATCGGCCTAGGGAACGTCCATATTTCTAGCAGAAGGAGCAGTATTTAGTTAGGTGGTTAATTGCCTTCCTATTAACGTCGTTATATCTAGAGCGTTTAAGGACTTTATATAGCTTTTCAGCTAACGGGTGGCCGAAACGGCGGTATAGGCGGTAGATCTTAGTACTGGTAAGGTAGCACGGGTTATAGTTAAAAGATTCCTAAATATAGGTCTATAAAGTTTCTCCCCATATAAGGAACGGGTGTCCAAATCGTTGTGTAATTAATAGGGTAATATGCTTGCTTCCTGGGGCAGTTATAGGGCCAATTAGGGTGTCCGTAATATTGTTATAGTAGACTTATAACCTATTTATATCTACAAGGCAGAGTAGGAAAGGGGTATCTACTTTTACTATATAGAAGTTAACTAGGCTAATTAGAGTCTTAACTATAACTAATCTAATTAATGCGGTTGAGCCGATGCCAAATTAGACATTTACAGCCCTAGTTTGCTTAGTATTAATGTCTATATTATTATTTATGGTAGTCTTATATATAAGGTATTGTCCGTAACCTATAGTAGACTTCTTAAAGGCACCTATATTGATTATAACGCTATAGAATTCTTTAGGGGTATAGCGTTCTATAGTAATATATGCAAATAGGTCCTGTTTGCGGTCTATAATATTTATAACGGGTCTAACGGGTATACTTATAGGCTGGTTTTTGGGTGCGATTAAGTGTATAAAGGAGCGGTCGGCTAATACGGTCGTAATATTAAAGCCTTAGTTGTCCGTAAAAGGTCTAAAAGTAGTTAGAAACGTCTCTAAGGTCTCCTATTCCTAAGTATTTAAGTTAAAGTCAATTATAAAGGCTTCTATTGACTTGTTAAGAGACTCCTCCACTTCCTTTCCTTTATAATCTAAGATAAACTAGTTAATCCGATTGTTAAATCTCTTCTTAGACTTATTATGTTCTTCCTAGGTATGCCTTATAAACTAATATCCTTCCTTACTATATATAAAGCACTTCTAGCTGGTTTGTTTATAGGGGTATACTTTTATACGGGAGTTGCTGCGGGGGTTATAGGTAGGACTTAGTCGGTACGGGTACTGCTAGCGGTAGCGGCGGTCCGTAAAGTAGGCGTTTAAGTTAGTTTATGGGTTTTATAGGTCTATAATAAAGGCTTAAGTACTACCTAGTGGGTTTAAGACTTCGTATATTATAATAGAGGACCGTAAATTGTTAATAAGGCCAGTTAAGGTGTCTGTAGGCTTATAATAGGTATATTTGCAGGGCTCTACTTCCTAGTAAGCCGTAATAAGTTTATTATATAGGAAGTCGTCTGTTTAAAGCTTAATATTAAGGCCATACTATAGGTGCCGAAGGTCTTTAATAAGGATTTGCAGGCATTCTATAGTCGATTTTTTGGTATTCTTATTAATTACGGTTCGTAACTTAGTCGCATTCTATTAGGTAAGGATATTACGCTTATATTCCGGTCCTTTAAAGTAGTTATATATAGCTTTATATGGCTTATTAAAGGAAATACTAAGGGGGTTGCTCTTAAGGTTAGTATAGTAGTGGTTAAGGGCTAGGCCACGCAGTATAGTGGAATAGGCTTGGCTGAATTCCTATTTAGGAATATCAGCCTTCCGACAGAGGTCTGTAAAAATAGTAAGTTTAAAGTTAAAGTTATCGTTTTCACCGCTATACTTGGATTTGTCGGTATAGAGCTTAGCTAAGTTGGTTAGCTCCTTACCGTAGGTCTTTACTTAAGTAGGTTGTGGATTTATAACTTAGGTAGGTTATAGATCTATAGCTTAGGCAATAGGAGGGTTTTAGTCCATATTTTAGTTTACGGGGGTATTACGGTCCGTAACTTAAGTACTAGGTATGCTTTAGCCTATAAGATTAATTCTAAAATTGCTTAGGTTTATAGGACAAATTTGGTTAAGTAGGTTAGGTATAAGGCTAGTAATGCTATTAAGTTTAGGAAAAGCAAAGAGTTTATTAGTGGCTTTAACCTAGTCTAGAATTTCCTCTTTAGTTTATTCCGTTTAGTCCTCCTTCTATATTATATTATATAAGGACCGTACAATAGTAACTTATTTATCCTTTTTAACCTATATACCTTAGTAACGTAAAAGGGTTCGTAGGTTATAGATAGTAGTAGGGTTACAAGCCTTAAGGATAGCTTCCATAAAGTCCGCAAAGTCTTCCTTATATTACTCCTATAGGTTATTATTCAGAAGCTTATAGTGTCCGTATTTAAGGATTTTGAAATTAATATAGTCGTTAACGCCGTCCGTAGACATAAGGTCGACTCCCTAACTCTACTTCTTTTAACCTTTACTAATTTGCTTAGTTATATCTGCTATATTATATAGCGTAGTATATTTATATAAGCTATAGTAGGTAGTAATACCTTATAGCGGGTGGAGGAGGTCTTATAACGGTCTATAAAATCAATTAGCGGGTCCGTAACAGTTTAAGAGGTCTTATAGTGGTCTGTAAAGGTAATTAACGGGTCTATAACGGTTTATAGAAGGGTAGGGGGTTTCCGTAAGGTCTAAAGAGGTTTAAGGTTTAAGGGGGTTAAGGGTAGAGAGTTCCGTAAAGGTCTGTATTTAAGTCTATAAACTTCTAGTAAACCGTACTAAGACTTAAATAAGTATATAGAGTTAGTGATAGGTCCGTAATTCCCAACTTCCGACCTTCTAGTAGGTCGTACTAGGATTAAACGGGTGGTCGCTATTGTATATCACTTGGGGGAGGTATCGAGTAATTGCTAATCTGTACGCGCTTACTAATCAGTATTTATATTAACTTAATAATATAAATAAGCCATATCCAGGGGCACGAAATACGTATAGTATCGTATGCTCTTTTGGATGGTAGTGACTGTCGATTCTATTAAGGTAGACTACGTGGTCTATATACTGACGCGCCTCCCCCTAATTAGTTAGCACCTAAGTGGTTAGTGCACTAAACGCGTAACTACGTTTGGTATACTACGTGCTATAACTATACAATTTGGCACCTATTATTATATAAAGTATATAGGCGGACTTTACCTTAGGGCGTATCTATTATAATATATACCATAATAAGTTTCTTTTTTTCCTCCATATTAGGCCCTAGTTGCAGTTAAAAAAGATACGCTACTAGGGCTTTAGGTTTTCTAAAGACTAAGCTAACTTCTCTTTATTAGCCTACTTCTAGTATTTCTTACAGCAGCCACCTGCGGTCCTTTAACTTATATATATAGCATTAGTGTTTAGGGGGTCCCCTAAGCCGTCTAGCTTTTAGGTAGTCTCTTTAGGAGTTTATTTAAAGCGTTGCCCTTTTTAGGTTCTATTCCCTAAACCTAACTCTATAAAGCCTATACTGCGACCGCGCTTTATACGTAATAATTTACTACTACTACTTACGCGATCTTTTGTAAGCTTTATAGTATTAAGCAATAACTCTATATAGCGGATTTTATTAAAGAGGTCCTTAGCGGTTCTTACCTATTAGGCGAAGTTTTAGCAGAAGAGCTCTACTTATAGGTAGGCTGGGAGATATAAGAACTAAAAGTCTACCTATTACTTAGGATTAATAAAAGGGGTATAAGAGAAGAGGTCCTTTAAGCTATATATACGGGCTAGGAAGATATTAAACCTCTAGTTCTCCTTTATAACGGCCGTATAGTATATAATAGCGTTATTAAAGCGTCTTACTATAGGGTTTCTAATCTGATCTTAGACTATAGTCTTAAACTTATCCTATAATAAAGGACCCTTATCTTTAGTACCTAACCGGCAATATACTAGTTAGGTAATTATCTTTTCTTTTATAAGATCTTTAATAGCCTAGCATATATATCGCTTATAGTTATAGTTAGCGTTATTAACCTTAAATCGGTTCTTAACTGCGGCAATCCACTGGTTAAAATGCTATTAAGTAGTACCGCTAATATTGGGTAGTAACTTCTTAACTAGGGCGTTAAGATTTAATCAGCGTATGCATTCGCTACGTAACTTATACTCTTTACTAGAGAGGCGATAGAAGGGCTTTATTAAATTAATAATACTCTATAAGTTGGCTATTTTCTTAGCTAGCTTATCTAGCTCCTTTATATTATCGGTATTAAGTAGGACGCTAATAATCTTACTAAGCTCCTATTAAGCCTAGGTATATAAGTTAAACTAGTCTTTAGCGTTTATAGATATCTAATTATTTTAAGGTTTAGAAGGTGGCTTAAATGCTACTAGTATACTTCTCGCGGTTTCGTCTATACTAGATCCTAAGGCGTTCTATAGTCGCATCGCTAGCGTATTACTATTGGGTATAGGCGTTAGTTTTCTTTTTAGAGGTATTATAGAAAAATTAAACCGGTTATCCTCCTAAGGGGATTAATAAGGATTTAATTATAAGGTAAGGATGTAGATAGGGAGTCTAATAATAGAATAATAGGGTATATTGTATATACAGAGACAAATCCTTAAGGGAAAAGGAGAAGTCTATATATAAGGTAGAAAGGGTTTTCCCTAGGCATATACAGAGCACGTGCCTTATATGTAAGTTATCCCTAGGTTGCTCTAGGGTCGCCTATACCTTACAGCTATATAACTATCTACTTAGGTTTTACCTAATAGTAAATAAGAAATAAACCCTAGCGCTAGCCTATTAAATTAATAATTTTATTTAGCTAGATATAAAAAATATAAATATAAAATAACCTATTAAAAATTTTAACTAGAAGAACGCTAGCCCTTATAAGGTTAAAAAGGTTGTCTTCTTTTACGCCTACTAATTAATAATAATTCATTGCTTAACGTCCGATTCGGATCCCTATTGGGCCTACGCGGACTACTCCTTATTTACATGTGGGGAGAAAACTCTATTTAAGAAAAATGAGAAAACCCCGTGATCCATCTCCCCGCCTTTTGGGACTCGCCTGCTTAGCGCCTGCGAGTACGCCTACTAATTAAAGCTCCCTAATACGGTTAAAACCCACCCTATATTCTATATATTAATCCTTTACCCTACTACGCCTATATTAGATATCTTACCTAAATAAATTTAGAAATCCCCTCTACTAATTAAAGTAGATTATAAAAATTAATACTTTATTAAAAGAATTAATAACATTAAGCATAATAAAAGGAAATACTAATATATATACCTTATAAAATAGAGAGGCTTTATTAAGCCCTTATAGAAACTTATTAACTCTATAGAACTTATATAAGCTATAAAAGACTTTTATAAACTCTACCTAGAACTACTATAGCCCTATTTATAAAAGATTAAGTTTAAAAGGGGGGTACTATTATAGGACACCCCCATAATACCTTATATATATTTACCAATTTCTACTAACTTAACAACTAAAGACTAACCAGGAGACGGCAATCTACTATATTCTACTATATTCCGCCAAGTTTTACTAAATCCTACTAAGTTCTGCTAGGACTACTACCTAAATCCTATTCTACTCTGTATATATATTAACTAAGTAACTAAGCAAATAATATATACCCTTTCTTCTCGTTTTCTTACCTTCTTTCCTTATATAACGTCTTAACTTTATTATACAGTTTATATATATAGCTTAATAGTATCTACTCCGCTATATATTATCGCCGCTTATACTTACTCTATAATACTAGTAATCCTTATATCTTTTCTCTAGTTATATTTTTTCCATACTAAAGGTTTTTAGGAGTTTAAAGTAGGGGTTAGATAGATAGATAATATATAGTAGTATACTAATATCTCTCTAAACCTCTTCTAGGACTAGCCCTTATAATCTCCCTTTCTATAAGGTAATAGTAATTAGGAGTTAACTATAAAAAGGGGAGGAAGGCATTACAGTACTGGCAAATTGCTATAGATTGCTATAGATTGCAGTTATATAATATAAGGATCGTATAAAAAATTAAGCGGCGCTACTCTTTTTCTTCTTGTTTCCTTTCTCTAGCTTTAGATCCTTATTTATAGACAATCCAATTATATAGGCTTACGCGTCCCTCTTATTATACTCATACCTTAATTAACTAAGTGTAACGGCGCTATCGCACGTTACCTACCAAATTCTGCTATATTCTGCTGACCTATAATTAGCCCGCCCAAAGCTAGCGCCTTAGCGGCTTACCCTATATATTTGTTTATATCAGTCCTAGCAACCCCTTTTCCTTCTCTTTAGCTTAGTATATTTATAAGATAGCATTTTATAAGCTTTAGTTTAGAAGCATTTATATAAGCTATTATATTATACTAAGCTCTCCCTATATTACCTAAGAAGGCCTTAATAATATCCCACCCTAAATAAAAAACTTTATCTATAATAACGCGTTAACACGCTATACTTAAACACTAAAACAACTCTATATTACCTAGGAAGGCCTAAATAATATCCTACCTTATAAGTTAGATAGGACTAGACCTATACCCCTAAAATTAAAACTAAAGTATATAATACTAATAAACCCTAAAAAGCTAACAATGGCACCTAAAGTAAGCTTATTTAAGAGAGTTGCCTTTACCTAAGAGGAACCAAAGATCTAATTAGGATTAGAAATTAAAGATAATAATAACATTATAAACGTACGCAAGTAGATTCGCGCCCTTATAGCTAGCTAGAAAGCTAATTATCTTAAAGTAAAAAATATATAAGAAACCCTATAAGAGATCCTAAAAAGCCTTACAGCCCTATAAAATAGCTGTTACAGTACTATAATAAAGTAGACTAAATAACTACATTGTGGTATAAAGAGGGGGAAAAGGTGGAAAGGGGGTATTATATATAAATAGTAGGGCCGGCTGCTAAGTCACTAGTGGTGGGCTAGCTAATAGTAGGAAATAGTACAAGACAGTATAAAACAGTATGCGTTAGGTTAGTGCCGTAACAGTACTCCTCTCCCCTAGATAGTTTAGTCCCTAAACTAAATAAATAATTTAAAAATAGGCAGTGTATGGGGTTGCCTATTTTTTACCATAAAGATATTAGTTCCGCTTACCGCCCTTAACTAAGCTAATAGCAATTTTCTATACCGGGTATAGAAAATCCTAATTGGTTAGTTTAGTAAGTAAGGTTAGCAAAACTCTACACCGCCATCTAAATTAATCTATATGGCGTTTCTTAGCAAAAATTTGGCTAATTAGATAACTTTAACTGCCAGTTAAAGTTTTATAACATCTTAACCACTATAAATTTTAATACGGTGGTCGGCCGTGACCTTAGTGTAACTTTTCCTTATCTTATACCTAGTCTAGGGGTTTTAGCTTTTTAGGGTGTTGCTTATAAAAGCGCTATACAGCTTATTTATAACCCTTTAGGTCTTTCTCTAGCTGCTAGGTTATATCCTTATAATATTTTTATTTAATCTTATAAGTTAGGCCCTAGGGGTCTTTATTATATACATTAAGGATTTTCTTAAACTCCCATTTGTCTTTTATATTGCCGTTATTATCTTTCTTTACTACTCGTCCTTATATATTACAGCGCTCTATAGTATTAATATTTACTTAACTAGGGATCTCTTTAGCAGCCTAGAGGCGGACCTTAAATATATAAAAGGATTTATTTACTTAGATATAGTCCGGGAGGTCTACTATAACTACCTTTTAGTATACTGTGAGTATAGGGTACGGGCCGTCCTATTTATTATCCCATTTCTTCTTAGGTCTGTTTATCTTTATATTTTCTAAGCTAACTATAACTATATTGCCTTTATAAAATAACGCACTCTTATCCCTATAGGTATTAGCATTATTTTTATAGCGTTACTATAAAATCCGGGCTAGGGCCTTAAGCTATATTAATATCCGCTTAAAGCAGTTGGCCATAAAGTCTGCGTGGAAGAACTCCTTCTTTGCTTATACTAATAGTATCAGTAGGTGGAGGCCAGTAGGCTTAATTCCGAGGTAAGGGTTAAAGCCATAGTTTATAAAAAACGGGGAGATACTTATACTCTTATTAACTTAGTTATTTATAGCAAACTTAGTAAGCGGTAGGTAGTTAACCTAGTTGTCCTATATAAAGCTAATAAAAGTATAAAGGTATTTATTTACGATAGCGTTAATAATTTCGGTTTAGCCGTCCGTTTTTAGGTACTAGGCTAAGCTTAGTCGTAAGGTTATCTTAAGGCGTTTACTTAGTCGTCGCTAGAAGTCGCTAATAAATTATATACCGCAATCAGAGATAATCGTACTTAGTGCACTGTAGAGCTTATATACGTTGTTAATAAAGCCATTAACTAGCTCCTCTGTTAAGAGTCCTATTACTAAAATAAGGTATTATATTTTAGTTAGGCGGTCTATAATAACAAGGATATATTTATATACCTTACCATAGCGTTAGTATACTAGTAGCGTTATAATATAGTTAATTAAGATATTGGTCTATAGGCGGGTGGGTAATTCTAGTAATTTTAAAAAACTAGGTGAGGTAGAACGGGGGGTCTTAATATAAAAGTATAGGGCACAGTCTTTAATAAAGGTAGCTATAAACTAGGAGATTCCTAGCTACTAGTATATTCGGTTTAAAAGGTTAAAAGTCTTAACCTAGCTAGGGTAACTAGCGGGGCCGCTGCTATAAAAGCGGTAAGTAACTTCTAAGTAAAGGTCTAGGGCGTTAGGGATAAAGAGATATTAGTAGAAGTAGATCTGTCTGTTAATAATACTGCATTCTAACTTATTGCAATAAAGTAATCTCCTAATCTTTTTTAGCTAATGGCGAGCTTTCTAATTATATAGGGCCGCCACTATATCTCTTACAAGTTTGTTCTCCTAGTATTCTAGCTAGATTAACTTATCTAATAACTTTTTAGCTATTTTAGGGTCTAAAGCGGCTATAAACTCCGCGTTATTATAATTACGGGACTTATATAGTAATTCTTCTAAAATTATAGGGTTAACTTTTTGGGGCGGTATAATAACTTAGGCTCGGTAGCAGAGGTGTTTATTATTAGCGTCCTTAGGCCTTATTTCTGGTAGCTAGCTTAGGGCGTTAGGGAGCATAGCTTTACCGCTGGGTTTATATATAATTATAAAGTTAAACTATAAAAAGAACTCTACCTACTAGACTTAGTACTAATTTAAATGCTTAGTAGTTATAAACGTCTATAGGTTCTTATAGTTAGTAATAATTTTAAACGGCTCCTTAGTCCCTTATAGCTTAGGACACTATTTCTCTAAAGCCTTAATAATAGCTAAGAGTTCTTTATTATAGATCTCATAGTTATACTCTAGCGTAGAGTGCTTTATAGAAAAGAATGCGACCGGTTTTAATTTTCCGTTATTATTATACTGGGAAAGGACTCCACCGGAAGCCTAATTCGATGCGTCTATCTCTACCACTATTTTCTTCATATAGTTATAGTATATTAATACTAGTGCTAAAGTAATGGCTCCCTTAAGGGCCTTAAACAATTTAGCTTATTCTAATCCCTATAGCCATCTAATATCCTTCTTTAGGAGTTTTATTATAGGTATAGTAATAATAGAGTAGCCTTAGATAAATTGTTAGTAGAAGTTCGCGAAGCCGAGAAATTATTATAGTTCTTTAATTAATATTAGGTCCTTCTATTTCTATAAGGCCTATACCTTTTTAGGGTCTATAGTTATACTATTAGTTAAAATAATTAAGCTAATGTATTTTGTTTTAGTAAAGTAGAACTTAAAATTATTAATATTAATCTAAAGTCTAGCATTACTAAGTCTTTAGATAACTTTATTTATATACTTANTATACTTAGCGCGTGTTTTAGAAAAGACAAGGATATTATTAAGGTAGGTAGTGCAGTAGTTGTTAAGGGCGTTATATAGAATATAGTTAATATAGTTCTAAAACATAGCGGGTATATAATAGAGGCTAAATAGTGTAACTAGTATCTTATAGAGTCCGAACTAGGTAATAAATGCTATAAGCTACTTATAGCCCTTTATAATCCGGATCTAGTTAAACGTAGTAATTATATTAAGTTTAGTAAAGTACTTAGCACTATAAAGTGCGTTAAGTATCTTGCGGGTTAGTAGTAGTGGATACCAATTCTTAATTATAACTATATTTAGGCCTTAGTAGTTATAGTAGATTTATATACCACCGCTAGGCTTAGTAGTAAGGAGGAGTAGTATAGCAGTTAGTAAGGTTGATTTGCGGATAAAACCCTTATCCAGTATCTTATAAATCCACTTCTTTATATACCTAAGTTTAGTAGGTAAAAGTAGTTTATTTTTATAGTATGGGGCCTAGTTTCTGGGGATAATCTTAATTTTATAGTCCTATGGTTAGTAAGGGGGCAGCTTATCTATATTTTTAGGGAGGAAGTGCTTAATATATTTATAAAACTCCTTTAGTAAGCGTTATAGAATGTCTTCGCGGGTTAATCCTAGTTTACTCCTTAGGAAATTTTTAACATTAGTGTTAACTATCTTCTGATATAAAAGCTTAGGTTTAGTTTTTAAATTTGTCTTAAGGAAGTTATAGAAATAGGGGGGAAGCACTTTATAGGCTTCCTTTATTATATAGTCGCCTTTTACTAGCTAGTAGAAAGACCTTTTTAATAGGTTCGGTACTTTTATTAGGCCTATAGGCAGCTCTCTAAGTAGCTATTAGTGCTTATCTTATTTAACTAGTTTTACTAGCTCCGCTATATAGATCCTTATTACCTTTATATCTTTTTATTTATAGAACTAGGTAAAATTAATAGTATAAGTGTATTTAATATTGTCTAGGTTAGGGCGTATCTAGTTCTCTAGTACTATAGCTAGGCTAGCACGGCTTAGTTAGCCCAGGGGGGCGGAAATAAGGCGGTGGCCCTATATAGTACGCGCGGGAGACGGGTATAAGGTTAGGCGTTATAGTGGCGCGGTTTCTATTATTTGGGTCTTAGTAGTTCTATAGCTAGTCCTTACTATAACGCGAGCTATAGTATGCGTATATAGTATATAGCTTAGTTTTAGGTATTAGGCTAGGCAGCTAGGGTTTAAATAGTGCCTAGGTTAGGGTTGGATTTTTAATAGTAGCGGCGTAAAGTGGATCTTCTTCCTTAGTCTTAGTAGGGCTAGCTAGCCTATTATTTTAGTCTTAAGTGCTAGGGTAGTCCAGTCTTCTACTATCTTGTTTCTTTATAGCTATATAGGCTCCCCTTTATTAGGAATGTCTTCTACTATTAAGGCTTTATATATAGTCCTAGGTACTAGGCTTAGTAGTGCTAAGTATCTATATAGGGCGTCCCTACTACTATCGGTTATCCCCTATAAGAGGTAGTGCCTAAAGTAGTAGTCTAAGTTAAAGCGGATTTTAAGTTTCCTAAAGCTAGGATAGGGCTTATGCTTCTAAAGCTAGGGCATACCTAAGATAATTAGGGTAGTGGGCGAGAGTTTAGTAATGAAAAAGAGTATAGCTTTAGTATAAAGGCCAATTAATATTTAGGCGGTAAAGTAGTCCGTAATGAGCGAAGTTAGAATACTATCTACAAGGTATAGTGGCCTAAGTGCCAGCAGCTTCTTAGTTATAACGTTATACTTTCTTATAATAGACTCTGTGTTAGTAAATACTATTATAGTACTACTAGAGTCTACTAGGCTTACTATATTAATATAAACTTAGGGGTATAGGTTATATAATAAGGAGAGTTGGGTTTAAATAAGGATTAATTTCTTATTACTATTTGCTAATCTAAGATTAAGTAGTAGCTTATTAATAGAAAGGATTAATTAATCTAGTAACAGGGACCTAATCTTCTTATCTTCCTCCTTATATAGTTTAGACCCTTAGATGTAACTTAGTTTAAGGGTTTGCCTTTTAATAACTAGGGTATAGGGCTATTTTAGCGGGGCGGTCTAGTGTTTATTTGGCTAGCGGTGTTAGTTTTAGTCTTAGTTAGGGTATAGGAAGATAATACCTTACTAATAACGTGGCTGTATTTATATTTGCTAGCGCGGAGTCGCTAATACTAGGCGTTATTAATGGGTTAGGCTCCTATATAGGGTATAGTTTAGAGTAACTAAGCTATAGGGTTAAAGGGGGGGGTTGTCCGCTATAGCTATAATAGGCTCTATAGTTGCCGCGTTTATAATAGACTCCATAGTTACCGTATCCGCGGTTATTAGTTCGCGTTATTTAACGGGGTAGTATTAGGACTAGGTTTACTATTTTAGTAGGGTTATAGGCATCCTTTTAGTAACCAGGTAGGCTATAGGCAAGGTATAGTCTATTATTAACGCGGCGTTTACGCTCCGTGTCTAAGATTCTATTAAGGTCTATAGGTTTTCTAGTTACTACTAAGGTTGGAGTTAATATAGGGGCAGGGGCTTAGGCAGGTAGGCAGTAGTTAGCGTTCTAAGGCTAGCTTAATGTGTATAGTTCGCGAGGTTTTTAGTAAATATATCTATCTACTTACTCCAACCTATATAGTCGCTATTATTAATTTTATAGGCAAGTTTAAGTACTAGCTCTTCTATCTTTAGAGAAATAAACTTTTAGAGTAGGTCCACCTTCTATTTATCTGTTTTCTTAGCGCGGACTATTAGCTTATTAAGCTCTCCCTTTTAGGACTAGTAATTACACTCGCCCTAGGGGAAATAGTTAATCTTAATATGCTAGGTCTTAAAATTAGCTTATTATTCTAGTAAGGTGCCTTTTCCGCTAAATATTGGCGGGTCTTTAGATCTCCGTTTTTTCTGCTAGGCTACTACCGTTATTATAGGGGTTAATTATTTTGAAATGGCGATAGTCTCTGCCTAGGAGTTAATAGTTCCTATTTAGGAAGTAATAAGGGCACTAAGGTTTTTATTGGCTTTTTATTAGCGGTGTTTATGTTATATATACACTGTAGTCCTACTTTAATATTATTAAGAAACTTATTAGTATAGTTAATAAGGGTAAGGTAAGCTTTGCTAGGCTTAAAGGTCTTAGAGTATAGTAGGGAGCGGCGGATTGTCCACGCGATATTAGGGTATATTTCTATAAAGAGGTCTACAAAAATGTCGCGGGGGTTCTAGGTTTTGGCCATTTTGGCGTTATTAGTGTCGCCTATCTAGGCGCTAGGTAAAAACTAAGGATCGTTTTAGGACTGTGCTAGGGACGTATTAGTTTCAGTAGAGGCGCGTATAGGTTGCAATTGCTCTAGGGCGGAGGTTAATTAGCTAGGGTATAAGGAATTAGTAATTGCAATAGGGCGTAAATTAAAGATACTATAAACTGTTACAGTGCTATAATAAAGTAGACTAAATAACTACGTTATAGTATAAAGAGGGGAAGAAGGTAGAAAGGGGGTATTATATATAAATAGTAGGGCCGGCCGCTAAGTTACTAGTAGTGGGCCAGCTAATAGTAGGAAATAGTATAAGACAGTATAAAACAGTATGCGTTAGGTTAGTGCTGTAATAATAGCCTAGCTTTCCCTTTTTAAAGCCCTAGCTAACCTACTTACTCTACTAAATACGATATACTAGGGAGTATAGATATAATAATAAAGCAATTAAAGTCCGTTAAGCTCCCTAACCCCTAACCACTATTTAATAGAATAGACCCTACCTTTAAAAATTAGAGAATTTAAGTATAAGAAAAGCTCCGCGTTAATTATAACTATTTTCTTTCTAAAAAAGCCAAAATACTCTACCTTTTTGGTTAAACCACTAGGGACGCCCAACGGCACTTTAAAGCTAAGTTTAAGGACGATTCCCCTATCTAATTTATATCTATTAATAAGATAATATAGTACCTAGCGGCTATTTATATTAACCCAAATAAAGTATAGAACGCTTAGTATAACTATAATTGCCTAATAATAAAACCAAATTAACCCTTTACTAAATTCTAGACTTAATTTCTATACCTTATAGGAGAAGGCCAGGTTCCCCTTAAGAACTACTAATTAGACCTATATAATAAGCTAACAATTTATCTATAAGAGAAGATTGCTATAACCTTAAATAACCTTCTAATATACAACAAACTCGCAACTTATTACCTATTACTAAATTTAGAACTAAAGCAAATTAACGCCCGCCCTAATCGGCAGAAGTAACCCTAGAATAATTAAAACTTATTAACTATACCTATAGGAGCTAGAGTAGAAAAATAAGCTATAACCGCTTTTATACTAAAAGCGGTCATATTTACGCACTAGCGGGCCTTACCTAACCAGCTACATACCACACCCCTAACTAGTATTTATTATAATACCCCAATTAACACTACCTTAGCTACTTACTACAACTATAATAAGGAGGGTTACTTTACCTTATTTTGCCTAGAGCTAAAGAATATAGGCAATATTAAGGAGATAGAGGAAGAAGAAATATCTAATAAGTTAGGGAAAAAAGAGCCTTAGGGAAAGACTCCCCCCTAGGGTACCCTATTAATCTTAAAGAGATTAATCTTAGTTAGTTAAGAGGTAGAAAGTATTTTACCGTTCTATATATAGTATCTTAAAATAGATATAGAGTAAATATAATCGCCCTTATTAACACTAGAGTAAATAGCTTCGCCTTTATAAATACTGCCTATATAAATAATATTACTAAATTTCTAAATATAGAAGCTACCTAATTAGAGAAGTCTATTTAGGTAAAAGGCTATAACAGCTAAGCCGGTCGGCCGGTTACCCATATTTTAAAGTTATATATCGCTCTTAATAAATAACGCTAATACGGTATTCCTTTTTATATCCTAAACCTAGGGTTCTATAATATAATCCTTAGCCGAAAATAGATATCCTATTTTAATATTTAGCTAAACATATAATAAAGATAATTTATTTAGCTTGAGGATAGACTAAAACTACCCTTATTTATTAGGGAAATCCAAACTAATTATAAGATATTAGCTATAAAGGCTAACTCTACCTACTAGTAGAATATCTAGGCCCATAACCTAGCCTTTATTTAAAAAAAAAACGCCCGCCATAAAGCTAGAAAGAACTTTACACTAATAAAGATACTCTCCTAAAGCGCTATATTTAAAAAGAACTCTATATATAGAAGCGGGACAGATAGTAATATAGACAACATTTAAATTGCACAGATTTAACCGGTATAGAAAAGAACGTATTAATAGGATATAAGGGATAACCTCTAAAAGATATAACAGGAGCTAAAAGGAGTAATAATAATGCTAGTACCCTAAAAGCTCCTATTATTATATACGCCCCCATTATTATATAACCCCCCTATAGTAAACATTACTATAATTAGCGCTATAGCGTTCTACTTTAATATATACTAAAAGGATAATAAGGTCTTTATAATAAGCCTATATAAAATTAACCAAATTATCAATAATATGGAGGAAAGGCTAGCTAAGAAAACTAACAAGGAACTAGTTAAACGCCTCCTTTTTACTATTTATATAAATTATAAGGATATATTCTTAAAAGCAGCCTTAGATAAGTTACCCCCTTACTAGATATATAATTATAAGATCTAATTAGAAGTTAATAACCCGCTAGGCTATAGCCCTCTTTACTAATAATTAATAGATAAGCTAAAAGCAATAAAGTAGTATTTAATTAATAACCTAGATAAAGGGTTTATTAAGCTAAGTTAAGCCCCTTTTACTTCCTCTATTTTATTTATAAAAAAGCCTAATAGAAGCCTTTATTTTTATATTAACTATTAAAAGCTAAACGCTATTACTTAAAAAAAATAGTACCTTATTCCTTTAATTAACGAGACCCTTATACATCTAAGCTAGGCAAAGATCTTTACTAAACTTTATACTAAATTAGAATAAACCCTATATCTAAAGATTTAATAACGTTTTATACCCGTTATAGTTCCTATAAATATAAAGTTCTTCCTTTTAGACTAATAAACGGACCGGCTATATACTAAAGGAATATAAATAATGTTCTTTTTAATTACCTTAATAAGTTCTACACGGTATACCTAGACGATATTCTTATATACTTGGATAATAAACTTAAGTATTAAATTTATATTAAAAAGGTTTTAGAGAAACTATAGAACGCGGGCTTATAAGTTAATATTAAGAAATGCGAGTTTAGGGTAAAATATACAAAATACCTTAGGTTTATTATAACTATAGAAGGAATTAAGGTTAACCCTAAGAAGGTAAAGGCAATCTATAACTAGAAGCCCCCTTATATAGTAAAAGAAATCCAATTCTTCCTTAGTTTTTATAACTTCTACCGCTAGTTTATCCGCGACTACGGAATTATAGTAAAACCTCTTATATAACTAACCAGAAAGGATACGCTTTTTATCTTTAATAATAGCTATATAAAAGCCTTTAAAGAGATAAAGAATTAGCTTATCTCTTCCCTAATTCTTTATTATTATTGCTTAAACCTTAAATTAATACTAGAAACGGATGCCTCTAATAGGGTTATAGCGGGAATCCTATTACAGTTATATCTAGACAGCAAATAGTACCCTATTACTTTCTTCTTAAAAATAATAAACCTAGCTAAGTATAACTATAAAGTATATAATAAAGAAATACTAGCTATTATTTAATTACTTTCTTAATAGTATATAGAGCTTAAAGGTATAAACTCTTAGATTAAGATATATATAGATTATAAAGCCCTAGAGTACTTTATAACTATAAAGCAGTTTACTAAATAATAAGCCTAGTAGGCTAAAATACTCTCCTAATTCTTCTTTACGATTATATATTATTTTAGTAAGCAAAACTTTAAGGCTAATATTCTAACCTAAAGAGAACAAAATATAGGACCCTAGAATAAGCTAAAAACCCAATATTAGACGCGCGCCCTCCTCTATTTAAAATAGCTTAACCTACAGATTTTTAAGGAGCTAGACTTTTAGTAAAATAAGCTAGCACTAATAGAGGAGTTTTTAGAGAAGCTAATAGGGCTAATTAACCGCCTCCTAACTGTAAACTACACGGCTAACGCTTTAAGGGCCCTCCGTAAATAAGCTATAAAAAACCCCAATTTAGAGATAGAGGAAGGATTACTTCTATACTAAAAGCGGCTTATAGTCCCTAACGTTAATAATCTATAGACTAAACTAATCCGCGAAGCTTATTGCTAAGTTTCTATAATATACTCTAGTAAGAATAAAACCTATAAAATTATTAACTACCGCTACTACTAGCTAAAAATAGTTGTGGATATTAATTAATATATATAGAACTGCAAAGACTACTAGAGAGCTATAATCCCACAGAATAAGACCCTAGAATTACTTAAGCTACTCTTAATACTAAAGCGCCCTTAATAGTATATCTTTATAGACTTTTATAAACTACTTAGGGACCGTAACGGATATAATATAGTTATAGTTATAGTTAACCACTTTAGTAAACGCCTATTTTTAATTCCCCGTTATAAGAACATTAATGCTAAAGAGGTAGCCTAGCTATATATCTATTACGTCTACTAAATTTATAAACTACTAAATAATATTATGTCTAATTATAGGCTATAGTTTATATTAGCCTTTTAGAATAAGTTTACCCAAATCCTAGGTATTAAGCTAAAGCTTTTTACAGCTTATTACCCCCAAATAGATAGTTAGATAAAGATTATAAATTAATACCTAGACTAAAGGCTTAGGCCCTCTATTAACTATTTTTAGGATAACTAATCTAGACTATTACCCTTAATAGACTACGCGCAAGCAACCCTACCCTATAACTCTATAGGGTTTACCCTAATTTAGCTAGAAATAGGATACTTACCTTATATAAGCTTTAACTAGAAAAGGATAAAAGAGCCCTAGACTATATAAGAAAAGCTATCCTATACTAAGGCCTAATAGTACGCTAAATAATTAGAGGAAGCCTAGATGGTAGCCCGCGAGAACCTAAAAAAAGCTTAAAGGTTAATAGAATAGTAGGTAAATAAACACTATTAAGAGCCTAACTTTGCCCCTAGTAATATAGTCTAGGTTATAATAAGGAATTAAAAAACTAAATAACCTAGCTATAAGCTAGACTACTAGATAGTAGGACTGTATAAGGTTCTTAAAAAGATAGGCAACTTATATAAAATAAAGCTCCTAAATTTAATTAGGGTTTACCCTATCTTCTTACTAGATAAGTTATAGAAAGCTATAAATAACCTATTGCCTAGATAAAAGAATAAGCCTCCCCTACTAGTCTAAGTAAGCGGTAATAATAAATAAAAAGTTAATAAAATACTAGCCTATAAGATGGTATAGGGAATACTAAAATACCGTATTTAATAGAAGGGCTATAATTCTAACCTAACTTAGTACCCTACGTAAAACTTTATAGGCTACCCTTAGGAGCTTAAAGAGTTTTATAACTAATACCCTAATATACCTAAACCCCTAAAATACTTAGATAAATGGATAAAATGCTAGTATAATAAAGATAATAAGTTACTAGAAGAATATAGAGACAAAAACGCCCTAAAGCCCTAATATAGCTATCTACTAAATTCTGCTATATTCTGCCAAATTCTGCTAGTACTATAAAATTTTAAATATTTAGGAACTTTAACCGCCGGTTAAAGTTATCTAATTAGTTAGATCCGTGCTAAGACTTTTAACGGCTACTCTTTCTAGCCTAGTACTTCTACTTAGCCCATAATTGCCTTTTATACTTAGTCTAAACGTACTTATATCCCCTTTATTTTCTTATCTTATATTTTATAATCCTATATTTATAAGCCTAGTACTACTCTATTTCTAACTAAGCCTAAGGGCAGGCTTTTTTTTAAAGAGGGGGGTAATATAACGGCGCTATCGCACATTACCTGCTAAATTCTGCCATATTCTACCGACCTATAATTGGCCCGCCCAAAGCTAGCGCCTTAGCGGCTTACCCTATATATTTGTTTACATCAGTCCTAGCAACCCCTTTTCCTTTTCTTTAGCTTAGTATCTTTATAAGATAGCATTCTATAAGCTTTAGTTTAGAAGCATTTATATAAGCTATTATACTAAGTCGCTAATATTATCTAAAGCTTATATACTCTTCTTCCTAAGAAGGAACTTAAATATATTTATAGACTATAAAGAGGATAAGGATATAAAACAGACCTAAAGGGTATTAATAAAATAATAAGAATAAAATAGGACCCTAAGGACAGAATAGAACTAAAACAATATATATAATATAACTATTACGGAACAGGGGCAGTAGCTATAGAGCGTATGTATTTAAGGAGTCTATAAGACGTTACACAATCAATTGTAAGGGTTAAGGGCGTATGGAGGTAATATACCTATATATAGCTAATATAAGCTATACGTAAGGTGTATATAAGAGCACGGGGCTCTCCTATAGAGGCCCCTACGGTAGGGTTCCATAATATTACCCCCCTCCTATAGAGGCGGAGCTCTGGCAATACTGTGGTTACTATATATATATAGAAGGGACACTTAAGGTATAGAAAAGAAGAAAGGGGGGTATTATTAAAGGCTTAAAACAACGTTATATAATAAGGCTTAGCATCTAAAAATCTAACTAATTAAATAACTTTAACTACCGGTTAAAGTTCCTAGACATCTTAACGATATTCTAGTTATATAATTATACTTTACCACAATCTAACGGCAATTTAATAGTAATTTGCCCTTACGTGGTAATATATAACGGTTTAACTCTATAAGGGCTCCTATAGAGGATTAGGTATAAAATCTCTGCTTAGGCCCAGTTTCTATAGGTTCGCGTAGTAAAAGTCACTAATTAGATCCTTTGCATTTTTTAAGTCTTCCTATAGTTACTATTCTAGCTAATTTATATTAAATCCTATATATATAGCTCTATAATAGAGCCGTTATCCTCTACCTTTACCAAAGTATTTAGAGTTAATAATTTGTTTAATAGTCCACTCCTTATAGTTCTTATCTTTGTTCTTATCTCGGATTAGTACTAGTAGGGGTTTAAGCTATATCTGCCCTAGTAGGGGTTTAGGCTAATAGAGGTATAGTAGCTATAGGTAAAATATAGGCTATATCCTATGGGTAGCTAGGGTAGGTGGGAGTTCTAGCTTATATACAGCTCCCTTATTAATAACTTATTTAATTAGATAGGGGCTAAGGTTCTTATAATTAAGTAACTTTATAGGCCTCTATATAGAGATATTATATATATCTAGCTATACCTAGTCGCCAACACGTATCTCCGGTAGTGGCATTTTATAATAGTTAGTAAAGTAAGCCTACTTTACTTAAGCCTAGGCCATTTCTTCCTTATAGTAATTAAGTAGATTTTTTATATAATTTATATACCAGTCGGTAAGTAGTATCTTAAGGCGTTTTCTATATAGCAGTTTCTTATTAATAGGTTCTGGTGGCTCTATACTAAATTAAGGGTAATAACCCTTATTCGCGAAGAACGGAGTAAGTCCTATAGTAGTTAAGACGTAGTTATTTACTACAAATTTACCTAGTAGGAGGTAATCTACCTAGTTATTTTAACTATAGGCAACTACCTATTATAGGTACGCTTTTATACTAGCATTAGCGTTTTCTAATTACCCAGCAGTTTTATAGTAAAAGGATATAGATATCTTAACGGAGATACTAAGGCGTTAGTAGATTTATCTCTATATATTAGAGTTAAATTATATACCTTAGTTAGATATAATTAAGTTAGGTAACCTATATAGTTAGTAGATTTTATAAAGGAAAGCGTTAATAACGTTGCTAATAGCTACACCTTTAGTTAGGACGTAGTAACGCTCTTTTATAAGTTGGTATATTATTATAAGGATGTTCTTATAGGTACGGCCGTATTGTTTATAGGGTAATAGGTTAATAATGAAGTCTATAGCGATATCTACCTATTATTATATAAATACTAGTAGAGGGTATAGTAGTCCTTAGTACTTTATATTAAAGGCCTTAGCGCGCTTATAACTATAATAGGCGCCTATAAAGCGTTTAACTAAGTCTATTATTTTTAGCTAGAAGTAGTATTAGCTAAGAAGCTTATAGGTTCCTTTTCTACCTAAGTAGCCGCTTAATTAAAGGTTGTGGGCTATTTAAATTAGTTACCGTTATAGATTTTCTAAGTTAGGGATAAATAGGCGGCCTCTATAATAGAGCCTATTCTCTTTTACTTTTAAGGCTACTATATTAATCTAGCCTAAGCTTTAGAGGTTAGTAAGTAGCGTATAAGCACTAGCGGTTTTTACGGTAATAGGTTAATAGAGGTATTATATACTATAGTAATAAGCTTATTAATTTTAGGAGGTAACTTTAGTTCTATAGTATAAAGCTAAGGTATAGTTAACTTTATTATAGGTAGTATACCTAGGGCCAAATTTTATACTTTTAGAATTATCTATTATTAGAACTAATTATAGGGGTTATCTTTAGACTAAAAAAGGTCTTACGAGCGGCGTATTAGGCTATTAGGTTTAGTACCTTACACTTTTAGTCTATATATAATTTTAAAGTTAAAACTAAAGAGGAACTTATTCTAACGCACTTAGTATTAGTTTAGCTGTTTTATAGTTATAAAGTACTTAAGGTTATAATAGTCCGTAAAAACTTTAATTAGCTAGTTAAGCTCTACTAAGGAGAGTTCTAGTTAGAATTCTTTAAACGCTTATATAATTATAAGGAGTTCTTTATTATAAATCTTATAGTTATACTCTTATAGTATAAGCTTAGATAAGTAGAATATAACTAGGTAAAGGAGACCGCTATTACCCATCTAAAAAAGGACGCCTACGTTAACATAGTTTAAGGAGTTGGTTTTAAAATAAAGTTATTGTCCTAGTATAAAGTAAGCTAGAATAGGTGCTTTAGTAAAGATATTTTTAAGGTCTTAGAACGCCTTCTTATATTTAAGTATTTAGGTAACGCGTAGGTACGTTTTTCTTCCTTTTATAGAAAGGCCCTTTATTTATATTATTGCTATAAATAGTGCTACTACACCTAAAAAGTTATATATATATTTTTAATAGAAGTTAATAAAACTAAGGAAGGCTTATACGTCCTTAATATAATTAAGGGCTTACTATTTGGTAATTATACGTACCTTCTTAGGGTCTATACGGACACCCTTAGTAGTAATAATTAGTTTAAGGTATTTTACTTCTATAACTAAGAATTTATATTTCTTTAAATTAATATAAAGTCCTATATCCCTAAGGCGCCATAGGACCTTTTAAACATATTTAATATACTTAAAAGAGTTATTACTATAAATAAGTATATTATCCAGGTACGCAGAGTAAAAGTTGTTAAGGTAATCCTATAAGGCGTTATTAATATAACTTTAAAAAGTGCCTAGGCCGTTATATATACTAAAGGGTATAATAGTATATTTAAATTGGCTAAAGCGCAATATAAATACGGTTTTCTATTTATTACCTTCCCGTATTTAAAAATAGTTAAAGGCGGTAATAATATTAAGCTTAGTATAGGATTTAGCTTAACTAAGCCGCTTAAGGGTCTTATGTATAAGCGGTACTAAGTATTAGTTTTTAATTATAATAGCATTAAGTCCTCTATAGTTAATATAAAATTAAATACCTCCTTTTAGCTTTTTAGTAAGAAAAATAAGGGTAGCTACTAGTAATATACTGGGACGAATAAATTCTTTATTAAGGTACTTGTTAATATACTTTTTTATAACTAAAAGTTTGTTTTTTAATATTAGGTAGGGTCTTTTATAAAGTAGCATTTTTCCTTATTTAATATTAATAATATAGTTATTAGTTTAATATAGGAGGAGTATATCTACGCCCTTTTATAAGTATATATTGGTAAAGTTATAGTACCTCTTAAAGAGGAGCTTACGGAGTTCTTTATTAGTAAGTCCTTTTTTAAGCTTTATAAACTTCTTAAAGCCTAAAGGTAAAAGTCTATAAAGTTCTATAGGGACATTATCTTCTAAAAGGTTAACTATATCTATTCTATTACTATAGAGGATATAGTTTTATTCTTTATTAAGCTTATATAGTTATAATTAGGAAGCTGCAGCAATAGTTTAGCCTTTCCTATATACTATACGGTAGAAGGCTAGGGCATTTATATAGTAGTAGTTAGTTATAGGTAGAGTAATAAGGGGTTCCTTAGGTTAATATCCTAGGAAGTAAATAGAGGTGGCTAGGCTATACCCTAGGGAAGTCTCTTTATAGTATTTAAAGTTAAAGGTTACTTCTCTCTTCTTCTAGTTAATAGTAGGGTTATATTATTTAAGCTAGTTTATTTTAAGGATAATAGAGTAGTTAGTAAGTAATATAATATAGGCCTAGAGTTCTTCCTAGTGCCTATTTATATCTAGGTAAAGTTATACTATATAGGTAATCTTCTATATAGTATAACTACCGTTAGTAAGTTATATGGTATAGGCTTTAATAAGGGGTAAAGTAAGTAGGTTATAAGTATATACAAACTAGGTATTTATAAATTTATTAATAACTCCGCAATTAATTATAAAACGGCTTTTATATTATTTTTTAGTAGTAGTTCCTATTATAGGTAAAACTATCTATTTCCGTCTATTTCTTTCTACTAAGTTATCTATTAAGTAAGCCGATATATAGATCCCTCTATTATTAGGGCGTTTTAACTCGCAACTTAAAGCTAGGACTTAGCATTTTCCGCTTTTATATCTAACTCTACCGCTATTACTACGTCTTTATCTTATATGGTAGTAGTATATAGTAACGTATTTAGTATTTAGGGTATTAGGTTAAGTATTAGGCAGTAACTACTAAACCTAGCTATTAGGCAGTTTAGGTTATTATAATAATAGCCTTTTTAATAGCATCTATAGCAGCGTTTTAGTTTCTAAAGTAGCTCGCGCTCTCTATTTAGGGGTTTTTATAGGAAGGTTAGTATAAAGAAATTAATATTAGCTCTAGTAGTATTTAAGGTAGTTAGCGTTAGTAGCTTAGTATATATAGGTTTAATAGGCCTAAAAGGCTTCTATAAAGAGGTCTTAGGGTAAAGGTTAGTAGTAGTAATCTAATTTAGTTATTATTTAATCTTCTATAGAGCTGCTACTATATTATAAATATTGTTATAGTTATAGCTAGCGGCTGCGTAACTAAGGCAATAAGTAACTTTTTTAAGGAGGTCCTTTTAGTCTTTAGTATTATCTTAGGTAAGGGCTCTAGTATATTCCTAGAATTTAATATAGAATTTGTTAAATAATTTAGTAGGGCTTATCTTTAGGGTATATAGTTTAGCTTAGCTAATAGCTAATAGGTTATAGTTGCGGTATATTAGGTTAAGATTATTAAGGACTTTTTAATAGGACTACCACTTCTAGGGGCTATTAGTTTCCTATTAGGCGAAGAGTCTATTAAATAATACACCCTTTATTTACCTAATAATGTAGCCAATCTTAGTATCTTCCGTAGGAAAAAGGTAGGCGCTCTAAGTTGGTTTTTTATGGATTTATATCTTTTAGTAGCTATATTCCTTACAGTCTCCCTAAAAGATTAGAGAATTAGGGTAATATATATTAAACCCTATAGTAGCAGCTTAGGTTTGGTTATTATAGCTTTTATTATTACTACTTTAATAGGGGTTTCTATTAGGTAAAGTTACCAGGAGTATAAAAACTTAGGTAGCGTTATATATAGTAAAGAGGTATCTAGCGTTATTATAAATGTACTTATTAAGCTAAAATTATAGGTATTTAATTATACTATCTTTTTTAGTAACCGTAGTAATAAGTGCTATTTTAGCCTTCTTTAACTATTAGACGTCGCGTTTAGACACATAAAGGTTATCTTTAGTCTTTTAGCGTATATTATTAGCAAGCGCCTTATAAGATTATAGGTCTTAAATAATATCGTAATCTTAAGTAGTATGTATCTTAGCTTATATAAGCTTTAGGTAGTAGTTCTATAGAAGGCGGTAATATTTATTAGGTTCTTATATTACTATTTTTATAAATATCTTAGCGTCTTATATTTTAATTTTAATAAATAGTAGCCCTTTTGCTTACTTATCTATAGTTATATAATTAATAAAGGATAAGATATTATTAATATCTACCTTATTAGGGTCGTTATAATCTTTTAAGCCACTAGGCTTCCCCTTAGGGGTTAAAGCTAGGGCTAATAAATTAAATTCTCCTAGGGTTAATTGGCGGTGTAAGTTAAGTATAGGTATTAGATTATTCTTTAGGTTTAATATAGTAGCTAGTAAGGAATATTATCTTACTATTATAGGTTCCTTAGAAGTATAGAGTAGGGTAACTTATAAATACGCTGCTTTTAGTAGCGCCTATAGTATTATAGAGACGTAGAATTGGTTATAGGCTAAGTATTAGTAATTAAAAAGGCGTAACGTAATGTTATAGGATGGGGACAGTGGCCATAGAGCGTATGTATTTAAGGAGTCTATAAGACGTTACGCGATCAATTGTAAGGGTTAAGGGCGTAAGGAGGTAATATACCTACGCGTAGCTAATATAAGCTGTACATAAGGTGTATATAAGAGCACGGGGCTCTCCTATAGAGGCCCCTATGGTAGGGTTCCGTAATAATAACCTAAAGGACCTATACGGACTAGAACCCCTAAAGAAACTCCTAGAAATTACCTAATACCCTTACTACTATACTAAGAAATATAGTAGCCAGTAAAGCAGCTATAGGACCCTTAATTACCTTTAATAGTAAAATATTAACTAACTTAAACTCCTAAGAGGAGCTTACAGCAGCTAATATTAAAATTAAATAACTTTAAAAGCTGCTTAAAATTAGGAGCACCCCTATCCCATACGCTGTTGAGGTCGTGTAGGAAATGTGGCCCGTGCGCGAACACCAAAATGTCAAAATCGTCGCAACCGTAGTATCTAGACAGCTTTCTACCTTAATTAAACTACCCACAATAGGTCATAAACGCTCTTCCAATAACGCAGATTTTGGCCAACCTAACTAATATAAAATATACCAAATTCGAGCTTTATTATCACGATATTGCATTTCAAATCTACAGCTTCATTTTGCCAGACTACGTCAAATCTGGTTGGTTCGCTTACCAAACGACCTTTCTCAACAGCGCATGGGATACCTAGTAATAGGTTATTAGATATCTAGAGACTTACTATAGTCCTTAAGGCCCCAGCCTAATATATAGCATTAGTATTATTACGGTCCGTAAAGGTTGTAAACCCTCTATTACTTATAAACGGAACTAACCCTATATTTAATAATTAGAAACTTTAACTATAAGATAAGCTTAAAGTTAATATAAACTATTTCCCTACTATTTAAGCTAAAATGGCCTATATTTTCGGCCATACCAGTAAGAGCGTATAGATGTATCTACGTCCGTAATATGCCTAGGACTTAATAACCCCTTTCCTCTCTAGAGAAGAGATAATTAACTACCTATCTTTTATCTATAAGGACCCCTTTAAGGTATAGAATACCTACCTTAATTATAAAAGCCTAAATATAAAAATAGCGGAGACCCTTTTAGCCTTCTAGACCTACTTTTTATACTTAGCCGGCTAAGCCTAAATTCCCTATAAAGACCTAATACTAGACCTCTTTAATAAGCTTACCCTAAACCTACAGCGCGCCGTATTACTAGTTTTTACTACTATATAGACGCTAAAGGTACTTATAGACTACTGCCTAGCTATTAACTAAGGTCTTTATTAAATTAAGGTATAAGCTAAGCGGTATAAAGCTAGAAGCTCTTTAAACCAGACTATAAATACTTTAAGAACGGCCTATAGTGCCCTAGTATAATTGGCAACCCCTATAGCGCTAGCTATATAGCCTACTGTTAATCTAGTAGCTAGCTATATAGCTAGTCTTACTACGGGCTTAGCGTATACTTAGCCTATATATAGTAACCCTTATAAACAAATCCTTAGTAATTAAGGAGCTTATTTTTTTATACGGCTAAAAGAACTACTTCGCTAAGAATTACTAAATAAAGGCAAAAGCAAATAAGGTTTTATTAATTTAAGAGGATAGTATAGAGTTAAAAAAAGAGAGACCCTAGATAAAGCCTCCTCTCTAGGGTTAAAAGGGATTAATATATTATATATTAATCTAGATTAGCTAGCTAGTAAAAGAAGATATACTATCCCTTATACTTTATTCCGTAATAAATACTAAGTTTTAACCTCTGCTTTAGCTAACTCTAAAGTAAATACCTTTGCCTTAATAAACACCTAGTATGCTATAAAGCTAGCTAACTTTGTAAATACGCCCCTTAAAGAACTGCCTAAACTAATTTCTATTTATAGGTATAACGGATAAATAGGGCTACTTATTACAACTATCCTATAAATCTACCTCTATATTAATAGACAAAGGTAGTATAATATCCCCTTCCTTATTATAGACCTTAAAAGCTATAATATAATCTTAGAAAAAAAAATGGCTCTCCTATTTAGGCTTATAACTAAACATACAGAATAGATATCTTATTTAGCCTAAAACCCTACTCCTAACCCCTTTCTTTATAAAAGAAATTAGTATTATAATAGAGAACCTTATATGGCCCTAGATAAATACTACTCACTAGGCTAATACTATGCGTATAGACTAGGCCTTTAAGAAAAATATACGGCGTAATTAGTAACGGATCTATATACTACGCTATCTCTAAACTACCTATACCCGCTACCTATACTAAAAACCTAAGGAGTTAGTAATAACCTAGTTAAGCCCTAATAAGAAACTTAGGTCCTATATAACTATAAAGGAAAGCAAGAAATACTAGACGTTATACTAAACTAATAGACTAAAAGGATAACTTATGGAAAATAGAGTATAAGCTAAGAAAGATTATAAACCATATACTGTAAAATATAGCCTAATAAAGGTCTATAAAGAAACCTACAGACCTCCTACTAGTTAATATCTGCTATATTAGCGCTATAGGATTCTACTAAAACTTAGTCTAATCTAATACCATTACCTTTACTACCAGCTTATATAAAATTAATTGAATAATTAAGGAAAAGGAAAGTAAACTTAGTAGATAAAACAGTAAGCTTATAGACGAGGAGCTAGTAAAATAGAAACTACCCTATTAATACTAAAAGTTTAAGGATATATTCTTTAAGGTAATGTTTAATAGACTTTTACCTTACTAACTATATAATGTAACGTGGCCCGCCTCCACGTCGCCATACGGCCAAAAAGACTGAGAGTGCTTGCGAACTTGTCGCAAGCGCGGCGGGACCTAATATATATACTCTTACATATAACCACAAGATTAAAATTAAGCTAGATAAGGAAAAACCCCTTAGCTTTAGCCCCCTTTACTAGCAGTCTACTACTAAGTTATAGGCTATAAAGTAGGACTTTATTTAGCCTCGCTAAGCCCCTTTTAACTTACTAATTCTCTTTACTAAAAAGCTAAATTAGGAACTCCGTTTTTGTATTAATTACTATAAGCTAAACAATATAACCCGCAAGGACCGCTATCTACTACCCCTACTTAATAAGACACTAGCCTAAATAAGTAGAGCTAAGGTCTTTATAAAGCTTAATATCTACTAAGCCTTTTACCAAATTAGGATAAACCCTAGCTCTAAAAATCTTACTATATTTTGGACCTATTATAGAATATATAAATATAAAGTACTTTTCTTTTAAACTAACTAACGGACTAGCTACGTACTAGCAGTATATAAATAATATACTCTTTAACTACCTTAATAACTTCTATATAGCCTACCTAGATAATATTATAATCTACTTTAAAAATAAGCTAAAATATAAGGAATACGTCTATAAAGTCCTTTAATAGCTTTATAAGGCTAGCCTCCAGACTAATATTAAGAAGTTAAAGTTTAGTATTAAACGTATAAAGTACCTAGAATTTATTATTAGTATAGATAGAATTAAGACTAACTTAGAAAAAACAGCCGTAATTACCTAGTAAGTACCCCTACGGACTGTAAAGGGGGTATAATTATTTCTAGGTTTTTATAACTTCTATTAACGCTTTATTAAGGACTACGGCAAAATTACTAGACCTTTTACCCACCTTACCTAAAAAGACTAGCCTTTTTACTTTAACGCCGTATATAGGCAGGCCTTTAATAAGCTTAAAAAACGGCTAGTCTTAGCTCTATGTTATAGAAGTGGGCACGAGCTATAATACAATGTACTAAACGGGGTAGTAATTGAAGAAGGCTACGTACGCGTAACTATACGTGGTTAATATAAAGACATTTGGATATAGAAACAGAACAGGTTAGGTTAACGTAGTTAAAGAAATAGGGGTGGTTGTAGGATTTGCGCAGGTGTTACGGGACGAACATGCGCGGGTGACTCCCGTAACACTCTATTACTTGCTTACTTTAACCTAGAACGGCCCTTAATACTAAAAACTGATACCTTAGATGGTATTATAGCTACCGTTTACTCCTAGAAGTAGCTAAATAAAGAATAGTACCCTATTACCTACTATTTAAAAACTATAGTAGATACTAAGCTAAACTACCCAATTTATAATAAAGAAATATTGGCTATTATCTCTAGCTTTTAGCACTGGCGAGTATAGCTAGAAGGGACCCCTAAACCTATCTAGGTAGTTTTAAATTACTAGGCCTTAGAATATTTTATAATAATAAAGGCCCTTATAGCCTAGTATGCGCAATAAGCGGATATTCTATCTTAGTTTAACTTCTTAATTATATATAGGCTAGGCGCTATAAACCGTGCGGATACCTTTATAAGGCGTAGATAGGACCTAAATAACTAGGTAGCCGTAAAGATCTTATTATAGACTTAGACACTTCTATAACTAAAATATCTTAACCCCTAAATATGGATAGAACTAAGTACGGACTCTATAGACGCTAAGATATATCCTATTAACTCTATAGAACTTAACCTTATTAATAAACTGCTATAGGTAAACTATACAGCCCCTTCTTTATAAGTGTACTATAAAAAGATAAAGGATATTACTAGCCTATAATCTCTTAAAAAAGGACTACTTAAGCACTGTAAATTGCTTATAGTAGTAGAGGAACAGAACTTACGGACTTAGCTTATCGCTAAAGCATATACCTAAGTCTCTATAGCCTACCCTAGAAAGAATAAAACCTATAAAATTATTAGTAAACAACACTACTAGCCTAGAATAGTTATAGATATTAACCGTTATATACAGAACTATAACAACTACTATAGGTTATAATTCTAAAAAATAAGACCCTAGGACTATTAAAACCTCTCCTAATACTAGAACGCCCTTAGTAATATATCTTTAACATGCGGATCGTTAGCCCCCTAACGAAAATTTTAACCCAAGTTTATAATCCCTTTATATAGCAAGTTTTTCATAGACTTTTCGTATATGCACGCCTTATAAGCAAATCTAGAGGCTCTATACCGTATAAAGCTTAGTATTAAAGCCTCTACTTAGTGCGGTTGCTTAGCAGTAAGGGCGCTAGCGCTTTATTAACGCTTAGATATCAAATAACCGCTAGTTAAACTATTTAACTACTTATTGCACTTAATATACCTTATTTAACGTATATAGCACGTCCTTATTTATAACCTTAAGCTAGTCCTTTACTAGCTTATTATTATTATTATTAAGAACACATATAAGCGGATAAGTAGTAGTAATTTAAGAGAGGGCTTTAATAGAGATTTTCTTATATAATTAGTAGCTAATTAATAGAGAAAGGGTAGAAACCTATAGTTATAACATTGTATATTACAGCTTTTTACCTAACTTTCTTAAAAAAAATATATATAGGTGTTTTTAGTAGTAGCCTTCTATAGCATTTTATCAGCATCGTAATATTAACGCGTTTTAATAAGGCTTACTAATAAAATTATGTTAGCTAGTGTGCCTATAGTATGCTAACCTAGGTAGGAGCGCCTAAAGCGCCTAATATAAAAAGTCTATTTTACTATATAAAGGAATAAGCCAATTAGTTGGTCTAAAGCTTTAATTTAAAGCTTTATTATATAGAGATTAATTAATATATATAGATAAGAGGTTTTCCAGGGGGAGACCCCCTAGACCTCCTTCCCCCCCCCCCTATATAGAGCTTTTATTTAATTTAGAAGTAATATATATATACCTCCGTTATACTGCGCTATAGGGGCTGCTTTATAGTAGGGGGTAAGCTTTAGGCAGAGGCTTATATAAAGCTTTAGTAGAGCCTTATATAGAGCTTTAGTAGAGCCTTATATAGAGTTTTATATAAAGCTACGTATAGAGCCTTATACAGAGCGTATAGGCGTATAGACGTATAGACGTCTAGACAATTCCGGCGATTAATTGCAGATATTTATAGAGACGATTATATAGGCAATTATATAGATATTTAACTAACCGTTTATACAGGCGTTTGATTAATTGATTGTATAAGTATTTAATTAATTAATTAAATAGGCGTTTATTTAGGCGATTATATAGACGTTTATAGAGCTGTTTATATAGACGGTTATGGAGCCTTCCTAGTATATTAGTGCTGTATATTAGTAGAGCTTTAAGTAGAGCTTTAAGCTTAAGGGGGAGACCCCCTTGGACCCCCCCTACGCACTACGTGCTCCATTTACTGCATAGGTAGAGCTCTTACAGAGGCTTTAGTAAAGCGTTTTAGTAGAGCTTTTAGTAGAGCTTCGTATATAGCTTTGTGTAGAGCTTTGTATAGAGCTTCGTGTAGAGCTTTATATAGAGCTTCGTGTAAAGCTTTATGTAGAGCTTTATATAGAGCTTTATGTAGAGCTTTATATAAAGCTTTATATAGAGCTTCGTGTAGAGCTTTATATAGAGCTTTATATAGAGCTTCGTATAAAGCTTTATATAGAGCTTTTATAGAGCCATATATAGGCGTGCAGACGTTTATACGGGCGATTAATCGTAGAGACGTTTATAGAGACGATCGTATAGGCAATCGTGTAGACGTTTAATTGATTAATCATATAGACGTTTAATTAGTTGATTATATAGGCGTTTATACAGCCAATTATAGAATGTTCCTAGTATATTAATACTATGTATTAGTAGAGCTTTAGAGCCTTATATTAAGCTTTAAGTAGAGCTCNAAGTAGAACATTAAGCTTAAGGGGGAGACCCCCTTNGACCCCCCTGCGCACTANGTGCTCTATTTACTGCGTGGGCAGAGCTCTTNNAGAGGCTTTAGTAGAGGCTCTAGTAGAGCTTTTAGTAGAGCTTTTGCAGAGCTTCGTACGGAGGTTTATGNANAGCTTTTNTAGGCTTTAGTAGAGCTCNATANAGAGCTTTAATAGAGCCCTAAGTAGAGCTTTGATAGAGCTTATATTTAGGCTTGTTTTTAAAGGCCTTATTAACGACTTTATATAGAGCTTTAAGCAGCTTTGTATAGGCGTTCGTACAGGCGTTCGTGGAGGCGTTCGTGCAGGCGTTCGTGCAGGCGTTCGTGCAGGCGTTCGTGTAGACGTTCGTGTAGACGTTCGTGTAGACGTTCGTGTAGACGTTCGTGTAGACGTTCGTGTAGACGTCCGTGTAGACGTTCGTGTAGGCGTTCGCACAGATGTTCGTACGGACGATTGTATAGGCGATTATGACGTTCGTAGAGACGTTTATAGACGCTCGTANAGACGTTTATACGGGCGTCTGATTAATTATATAGGCGTCTAATCGATAAATCGTATAGACGTTTAATTAATCGATCGTATGGGTGTTCGTACGGGCGATCGTGTAGACGTTTGTAGAGCCGTTTGTAGAGCCGTTTGTAGAGCCGTTTNTAGAGNCGTTTATAGAGCCGTTTGTACGGACGATTATACAGGCAATTATAGAGCCGTTGTAGAGGTGTTTATGGAGACGTTCGTAGAGACGATTGTAAGACTTCCTAGTATATTAGTGCTGCGTGTTAGTAGAGCTTTGGAGCTCCATATAGGCTTCGAGCAGAGCTTCGAGCAGAGCTTCGAGGGGAAGACCCCCTTGGACCCCCTACGCACTGCGTGCTCTATTTCACTGCGTGGCCAGTATAATAGGTAGGTAGAAGTTTTACAAAGCATTTAGTAGAGCTTTTGGTACAGCTTTGGTAGAGCTTCGTATAGATACTTCGTGCAGAGCTTTTGGTTTTGAAGTTCGTCACGTGGATTCTGCCACAACTTACCGCGCGCGCTTTTTTTTCTAACCAATTAAAAGTCTACTTTCCAACCAATCAGAAGCTAGCTTGGCGGGGTTTGAATTCCAGGACCCAACCCGAAAATATAGACCACTCGTACCTCGGGTCAATAAACCTTTATAAACCACCTTTAAACCGTAGCGGGTATAATATAGCCATAATTTTAGTTAACCGCTTTAGTAAGCACTTGTTTTTAATCCCCTATTATAAGAATATTAATATTAAAGAGGCGGCCTAACTATATATTTACTATATTTACCAAATTTACGGACTACTAAATACTATTATATCTAATTATAGGCCGTAGTTTATATTGACCTTCTAGAATAAGTTTACCTAAATCTTAGATATTAGACTAAAGCTTTCTATAGTATATTACCCCTAAATAGATAGTTAGACGGGGATTATAAATTAATACTTAAACTAGAGACTTTGGCCTTTTATTAACTACTTCTAGGATAACTAGGCTAAACTACTACTCTTAATAAACTACGCCTAAGTAACCTTACCCTATAACTCTACGGAATTTACCCCTATCTAACTAGAAATAGGCTACTTACCCTATATAAGCTTTAACCAAAATAGACTAGAAAGACCCTAAACTATATATATAAAAACTATCTTATAAGGAAGCCTAGTAGTATACTAAGCGCTTAGAAGAAGCCTAGATAGTAGCCTATATAAACCTAGGGAAAGCCTAACTTTACCGTAGGTAATAGGGTTTAGGTTATAATAAAGAACTAGAAAATAAAACGGCCTAGCCATAAACTAGACTATTAAATGGCAAGACTATATAAGGTCCTTAAGAAGATTAGTAACTTATATAATATAAAGCTCCTAAATTTAATAAAGGTTTACTCTATTTTTTTACTAGATAAGCTATAAAAAGCTATAGACAACCTTTTACCTAAATAAAAGAACAAACCTCCCCTGCTAATTTAAGTTAATAGCAATAATAAATAGGAAGTTAATGAAATTCTAGCCTATAAACTTATAAGGGGAACACTAAAATATTATATTAGCTAGAAAGGATATAACCTAGACCCCACTTAGTACCCTATATAGAACTTTATAGGTAGTCCCTATAAGCTTTAAAAGTTCTATAGCCGTTACCCTAATAAACCTAAACTACTAAAATACTTAAATAAATAGATGGAATACTAGTATAATAAAGATAATAAGCTATTAGAAGAGTATAAAGATAAAAATACCCTATAGGTATAATATAGACTATAAAGCCTAAGGGTAGGCTTTTACGGAGGGGTAGGTAATATTATAGTACTAGTAAATTGTTATAGATTGCCGTAGATTGCGGTTATATAACGCAAGGATCATATAAAACATCGAGCGGCGCTACTCTTCTTCTCCTTTCCTTTCCCTAGCTTTAGATCCTCGTTTATAGACAATCCAATCGTATAGGCTTGCGTGTCCCTCTTGTCGTACTCGTGCCTCGATTGACTGAGTCGCTAATAGGAGGTAATATAAGGGATATTATTGTAGTTATCTTAGGTTACCCTTAAGACAACCCCCGGACGCCTCTTAGATAGTTACCGATTACGTACTAAAGGTATATACCCGTAGTATATAGTCTCCATAATCCTAGAGGCCTTACCTCCTTAAGGATTTATCTCCCTATAATTTATCCTATTCCATAATTGTACCTTATAGCCCCCTGTCTATAAAGTCCCCTTATAGTTAGTATCCGCCTCTATATACTTTATTTACTTTATATTAACCGCATACTTTAATATTTTATCCCCCTCCTTTATAAAGCGCTTGTCTTAAAGTATAAAGTCTCTTATCTTTTATAACTTCCTTTAAACTAAAAATATAGTAGAGCGAGGATTACTTAGGAAATGACGCTATGTATTAATCACAATTCCCGTATAAACGATTTATATTTCCCTTTATAAGAGCGTTGGCGTACCTAACGCTTAATTATTAAAAGAAATATACAAGTGCACTTAATCGTGAGAGTAACATGATGATGGAGATAACGATTGTTATGAACGTTAACCACGGCAAGTAAAACAAGTAGGAAAGTATTGGATATATCTTTATGCACCGCAATAAGTTCCCCATATCCTCAATTTACTCCTTGCGTATCTTTTGATCTGCCAAATCTCCTCTAGTCAAATCTTGTCGTAAATGAAGCTTATGGAACAACTGCGTGCTCCTAGTATCCTTGAAATCGGTACTAGCCGGTAATCTTAATGCAATCTCTGTTGATGCTTTCACTACCTTTTGCAGTCTTCTTTCAGTCTTTGGGGGAAAAAGGATTCTTGCAAGAGATGAGGTTGGAGAAAGCTCGCTTCTTGATCGGCGTAATCAGATGATCGGCGTAACCATTCCAGGATTGGCACATTCCTGGATCCACAGTCGAATTTTATTCGCTAGCCGAACAATTGTCAAGAATAGTCTATCACATAAAAAAATTTCAGAGTAGCAAGAAACAGAGACGCATTTGCGTGGGCGCCAGCAAAATCGAGGAATTCTTGGACCAAGCGCCGTACCTTCACGGAGCCTACCGCACAATGCTTCCGCGTTACAGCAGTGCCATCAAGCAGTCTATTGGCCGAATTACGAATACTCTTGACGGTTCGCAAGAGTGTTAGACTTTAAGCTATGGTTTCATATCATGAAGCAAAAAAGAAATTCATTCTACAAGCGCTTAATAGATGGGGACGGCTATGCCGAGGTCATTCCAGGCTCAAGATGAAATTCATGCTTCGAGCCATGGACCATGCGGGATCCCCTAACTCCGCTTCAGCTGCAAGTAAGCTTATAGACTTATGACGAGACTGCGAGTCCGGGATGGTATTGATGGCTCAGAAAGGCCAAGTGATAGTCACGATGAGTATGGTCAGTTAAACTGGTTAAAGAGGTGCTTAAGGGTTTCGTCTACACAATGCGAATTTATTCTGCCCGGAACCGTTATTTAGCAGTAGGTAATTCACTACAGCACCTCTATCCATCCTCAATTAGAACCTTTTTCCTGGATCAGGCATTCTTAGGTTTCACTTCGTGACACATATTCCTGCATAAAATAGTACACACCATAGCACAATGCACCACAGAGCAGAGTCAAATAGCACAACCTACTCCATTAAACCCCGACTACGACGAGATCTACACATACGAACATGACCGCTTTCACCAACCCTCTCATCACCTCCCCAGCCACATCAATATTCTCAGTCCCTCCTCATTCCCTCCTATTTTTTATAGCGAACCGTAAACAAAAGCACGCATCCCCGAACCATAACACCGGTTAGATCTTCAAAGAAGAGAGAAAAGGTCATCCCACGCCCTCACTAAAAGCAGTAGTACCATTGCCAAACCTGCACAATCATATAAGAGTCATTTAAAACAAAAGCCAAGGTTCCTCATGCCATGCCGTGCCATATGTCAAACCGAAGCCATGCTATGCCAAAGCGACCGTGAGTATCCCTCGTTCCATCCCTCCCTCCCTTCTTTCCTCCCCTTCCTCAGATCCCGCTCCGCGCCGCAATCGCCGTGCCAGAACCCCTCCAACAAAGCATGTGCTTGGAAGGAGGGCTCGCGGAAATTCAACGCTCAACGCTCATCGCTCAGTGCTCAAAAAGTCTCGCTTTCCAAACTGCTCCGATAGCTCTCCAGACTCTCCAGATCTACAACACCGGGTGCGAGCGTCAGCCGGTGTCTCCTCTTCGATCCGCACCGCACACTTCCCTCTCCTCCACAACCGCCTATCGGACTTACATACCGCGGCTATCTAACGAAAAAGGGAAGAAAATTACATACCCGCACTTCGCGCGATCGGCTTTCTGCGCACCGTCCCTGTATTATCGAACGAACCGTGCTGCTGCTGCTGCGACACCGGCTGTCCACTTGGACTCCTGCTGCCCATTGGGCGCGGTCCCGTGATCTTGCGCTGGGGGCTGTTGACCGCGTTCTTGGCCGAGAGGTTCTGGTTGGGGCGAGGAGAGGGAGTGGGTGAGTACTGCATTGGTACACCAGTTAGCTGATTACCGCTGAACATGTGGTGGGTGGTGGATGGTGGGGTGCGCTAAGGGCAAGCTTACGTGATGTCCCGTGTCAGTCTCCAAACTGTACCTCACTTCCTGAATTGGCGCAAGCGGCGTCAGCTGGCCCTGGCTTCCTAGCCCACCTGGGCTGGAGTACATCTGCCGCGTTTGGCCCTGGCCTGCTAACGGCTGCTGTGGGACTAAGGGACCATCGTCCCTGTTCTTCGCCGGACGGGGCGGGGCGGCCTGCTCGGCTGCCGAGTGCTGCGAATAACCGCCGTCAGACGAGATGGGCGAGAGATTTCCAGCGCCTGCACTCGCACCTCCCCCGCTGAGTCTGTTCCGGGCGAGAGAAGGATTTGAGCCCCACTGATCGAAATCGGGAGAAGCTACAGGCTCGAAAACTTGGGCTTGAGATTCGAGGTGCGATTGGTGGCGATGGGTAGGGCCCGGCCTGGGCTGTGGATGCATTAAGTTTAGTGAGTTGCGGTGGGCCTGGTATTTAGGGTCATCGAGCTCAGGCTCAAAGTCACGCGATTGCTGGTGTCCTTGCTGGTGTCCTTGCTCAGGTATAAGCGGGGACGGTGGGCGAGCTTGGGTAGCGCCGCGCTGTGAGCCGTGCAAGCTGGTTGTTGACCTTAGACGGTCATCTTCATGGACCTCGTACTGGTGGCTCTCATCGTAGTAATTTACGTTGAGATTAGAGCCTGAGCGGGACGCATCAGAATATGGACGCTTATCCCGGGAACCACTCGTTCGACCCGCACTATCAGGGACAGTGGATGCAGTAGTCTTAGACCAACGGGAGAGATTTTTAGGGAAGCCAAAGATGGAGGAGCTGTTGGATTTATGCTTCCGCTTGGGGGTATTTTCTTGGCTTTGCGTTCCCTGGAAAGGCTGGGAAGCCGACGGTGGCGTCTCCTGTGGCAGAGAATTGTTGCGTCGCACCTCTTGTGTGGGAGTGAGAAGTCGTTCGTTGTTCTCAAACTGGTTGTCCAGGACGTGCGCTTCATGTTCCTCAAGCTCCTCATCGCCTTCCAGGACAGTGCTGATGCGGTGTTCTGATCTCCGACGGCCGTCGTAGCCAGAATGCATTCCATCCACTTTTCGCGAGGAAGGATTGGAAAGGTAACCGGAATGGTTTGGTGATGATGTTCCAGCATGGCCTTCAGGTTCGTAACCAGCCCTCAGATTCTCATAAGAGTTCAGACTGTTCGACCGAGTCTGTTGTCGTTGCATTGACTGTGATTCTTTCAGCCCCTCAACTTCGCCCAACAGTTGCATGAGCATCTCCTCTATCTTCGCTAGATCATTGGAACTCCTCATGCTCAAGCCCTTCAAGGCCCGCCTGAAGACATTCTTCTTCCGAGACTGAACGTCACCCATGTCCTCAGTAGATCTTTGCCTGGGTTGGCGAGGAGATCCGAGAGGTTGAGGTCGTGGTCCTTGTAAGAGTCTTTGCTCGACCATATCGACCCTCTTGTCGGTAGAAGCCATGATCAAGCGGTCCTGCTCGGCAACAAACTTCTTCATTTCTTCGAAGGAAGTTCGCATCTCCGCAGCACTCCGCACAAGTGTCACCAGAATCTCGGTGTCGCGAGCATTGCGCTGGGCATCGCGAACGGTGAGATGGTCCATCAGTGCAATAACATCCTTGGACTGGATGCGATCGATACCCTTACCAGTTGCACTGTCATACAGCGGAGAAGCCATGCCATGAGAGTTGCCGCTGAAATGCCGAGCGTGCTTGCCTTTGCTCATGAACGGATCGTCCAGGCCCAGATCATCATCGTAATCACCCACTCCATCATCATCGAAGAGCTTGGAGCGACTTTGATACTCTGGGGTGATACCTCCAGGCTGATTGGCGGACTGATATCCTTCGTCTTTCCATAAGGCTGGGCTAGCAGGGCTGAGTTCTTTGGGAGCATATACATTCGGTTGGTTGCTATAGCTCTGGTCAAGCCCCAGGTCATAGTCATCTTCCATGGAAGGCTGGTAATCCCGATCGTGCTGCTCTGCTGCCTCTTCTTTCTCTTGCTGAATGCGGGCCGCAGCAGCCGCCGCGATGGCCGCCGCACCTACTCCCACACTGATAGCAGCCGCCTTTTCTCCATGGCTAGAGGTTTGTAGCCTGTCCTCCTGTCCAATAAGCATGTCGGCGGCGGACATGGGTGGGGTTGGCTCAGCGTGCCAGTTTCGATCGTGGTATTCTTGGCCTCCTAGAGGACCCTGAATTATAGAGGGGTTCGTCGTAACTTCAGACTCACTATCAAGGCCGTAGCCCATTTCGGGCATAAGATCATCTGCTATAGGGAAAGCGCTTGCCCCTAGCTTGACGGGCTCGTCAATGGAACGAGATATGCTTTGGTGTGGTGAGTTAACAGCTGTACGCTCTTGCTGAGATCTGTCTGAGAGAGTCTGCGCTTGATCATTTAAGGGTCCCCATCGCTCTTTACTCGGAGTATCCTGGTACCCAGTGAGAGTATCTCCCTCTGAGGACAAATGTTGTCGTTCGACCAATGAATCTTGGTGAAGAGAACTGACCGGTGAAGCGCCCCTCTTCAGAGGGCTGGACTGCGATGAACGGACACTGACCGCGGATGGTTCGTGAAGTGATGCAACAGCCGACTCTACAGCGAGAGGAGTGTGGACATATTCCGGATTGGCTCCAATGCCACGAATATCTTGTCCCAGTGAGACCCTATCTAGATACTGGCCTTCTGCACTGTCATCGGTATAGCTAGTCAGATGTTTGTAATTGACGGTTGGCGAGCCACGTTGGCTATCATTCTCCAGGTCTCTCCGATACATCTCATTTTGTTCGTGGTTTTCAGCAAAGAATTCTTCAGCGTCTCCGGGAGTGTCTGCTCGAGGAGAATCGTGCATAATATCTTCTCCCAGGGTCTCTCTGCCCTTCTCGAGGTTGATGCCTTGAGGCCGCTCTCTAGCCCGAGCCACCTTCGTACTTGTCGGCGACTCGAATGATTCAATTGAAAGGCTAGATTCTTTGCGTTGATTTCTGAGCCTGGATGAGGAGAGTGAGGCTGCGCTGTGGACAGATCGGACGTTTCTCTGGACGACATTGTCTTCTTCTCTGAAACTGGCAATGCTTTGAACGGGACTGAGCTCTCTTGTTGGAGTTTGCTCCACATATTCATACTGAGAGACATGCTCCTCCCTACCCTCGATTGCACGCTCTTTTGCCAATGCAGCAGTGCTCGCGGCGCCGCCTAGGCTAGCCGTAATGGCGGCTACCCTACCCTTAGATGAAATGCTTTGGTCACTCTTCTCCCTCGGCAAACTGATGTCACCCTGTGAGCGGTTGCTGTGGAAGGTATACAGACCTCGTTGTAAGGCAACAGGCGTCCTGGTTGGTGTTCTGGGAGTCGGTGAAGTGACTTGACGAGGAGATCCACGAGACACTTCCCGAACGGCAGTCTCAGTGCCTCTCGATGACCTTGAAAGCGGACGCTCTGTTTCAGCTGACAGTATAGACTCTCGAGTTAATTCGGATCCTTGAAGCTCACTCTTCATCAGCGGCATAGGCGGAACACTCTCTTCCTGATACTTCTCTTCGATGCTCTCTGCAACGCTTGCAGATCGGCTTCGACTGCCCCTACTGTGCCTTCTCCTTTCCCTTTTTTCGCCGCTATATTCTTGAGAGTTGTGATGCCTAAGTGCGGCAGCTGTGAGAACTGCTCCTGCGAGCCCTGCACCAGCCACATCTCTGGAGTGATGTCGGTCCTTGCTCTTTTTGTGTCGCACTCGTTCCCCCTCACGCACAGTTAATTCTCTAGATCCGGGCCGGTCATAGCTGTGTTCTGAGCCTCTGCTTGACCGCCGATCCTTTCTACTAGAGTTGCTGGAGAGCACAATGCCAGGGTCATTACCATCACGATTAAGAACAACTTTAGGCTTTGGCACAGACACATTTGGGGCGCTCGAAGACTTTGAAACTCGTCGTCTGGAAGTGTCACGAGAGCTTGCTGATGGCACAGATTCGAATGCGCTATCTCGTGAAATACGCTCAAACTTGCTTCTATTCTGTTGTGTCCGTTGCTCCTCCTTCAACGCCTCTAGCTCGGGAAGGATGAGCCGTTTGATGGCGTCTTCGACAGTCTGTAGCAATTTCGGATTGTTAATTGAAGAGGTTGCCGAAATTCCTGATTTGACCGAATGGGCGTCACCGGATCGCCGATGGACGTTTGAAGACACCAAACTAGAATCCGTACCACTGACAGGCTCCTCGTCACGATGTCCCCTACTTGACTTGCGTCGCGGGGACTTCCCGGCCTCTGACAGCTCTTCTCGGCTAACTCTTCTTTCCCGCCTCTTGGTAGGCGTACTTCTGTCTCCAGTCTCGATTGGCTTGCTTGCTAGTTTCTCCATGACTCTCTGCGTAATTCGCTCTTTGCTTAAGCTTCGACTGCGCCTCCGAGATGGCGCCTTGAGTGTATCCTTCGTGTTGGTGGTTTCTTCCCTTTCGAGGCTTCGGCTGCGGCGTCGTTGTAGGGTTTGTAGAATTGGTTCTCCTTCAAGCATGCTATCAGGGGGCATAGAAGAGATATCCGAGGCAGTAGGGATGAACCGACCTTGAGAGAGATCCGACCTCGATAAGTCGCTATAGTCCTGCAACACCTCAACCTCGACTGGTGGGCGTCCGGAAACGTGGGAATCTTCAGAGTACGAAAACTCCGTAGGCTGAGATACAGTTTCTTCGCGCTTGCTGCTCAGCGAAATGCGCCTGGTATACGAAGGCTTCCTAGTATTCTTATTTGTCTGCGTAATCTGAATATGGTCGTTTGCAGTATTGTTCTTCCTATGTGAAGATGGCGTGACTCGTACTCGGACGCTTGGTCGAGAGCGTACTTTGCCGTCCGATTTTCCTCCCTCGAAGTATTCGATCAGTAGCGATGTCTGCGACGGGTGTGATCCACGAAGTAGAGAGTCCCTCTTAGCAGTAGTTATCGTGACAGGGCTGCCGTCTTCTGGCACAGAATATGAGGTCTTGTCAGTGCGGCGGGAGACGTCCGTGGCAAGATCGTCCCCGAGGGTAGTGTCGTTGTCAATGGAGCTTAGGACTGAAGGTTCCGTAGGAGCTGGCAAGGGTGGTTTGCGGGTGTCCAGGCCCATTGTGTATAGTCCGAGTTAGGTTCAAGTGGTCTCCTGTGTGGATGGATACATGGAAGGCAGTTTGTTTTTTTCGCTTGGCGTTTGAAGGTGTCGAAGAGTTGCGGCCTGCCTTCACCAAAGAAGGCGATAGGGATTAAAGAGTGTAAGACTGAACGGTCGGACAATTACTGAATTGCGCGGCGTGTCCCGTCTTTGCAAAACAGCTATGCAAATGCAGGAACGACTTGGAGCCAGCCAATTAGTTACCACCTCTGACCCGATGATTATGCCTCGTAGTCGAGTTGCGTTCAATACATTATCGGACTACTCTGAGGGGGGAGATGTTGCTGGGTATCCGCCGTTATGAGAGTCGTTGAGGAATTGGCTTTGGTGGGCAAAGTTTGATGCGCTGTCCGCTGGGTGCTGAGAGCCTGAGCCGAGCGAGGATAACGCAGTAACTCGAGGCCGTGAAGGCTCAGAAGAGCGCCGGTGGGCGGTCGGGCCTGGGATGGTCTCGCTACAGTGGCCGTGCAAAGGTTGCCGGAAGGGGGGGTTCGATGAAAAGGAAGAAAGGTGGTCGAGGGAGGCAGAGCCGGGGTGGTTGCTCGGTGGTGGAGGTTTGGGGATGCGCAAAAGAAACAGGGCAGTTGAGCAGCGCAAACGAATCTAGCGGCTCAATATTGGGGCCAGCGATGGTGGGCGTCGCAAGGGTAGGACGCAATTGGCCCGGTGCTGGGTGCTAGGAGACACGAACAACAACAAACGCTCTGGCCAGTCAATGAGGGGGCTTCAGCGGTGCGATCCATCACGAAAAGGCGCATGAAAAGGCGGTGCATTTGCCGACGAGCGTCACGCCAGACAGGCCTGTCGAGGTACCCGCCACTCAACTCCATTGCCCAGGCCTACATTTTATCTACCGCCGCTATCAGTTCGAGGCACCAAGATACGGGGATAGGACTTCCTGCAGCTCCTGCATGCTGCATCCAAAGCGAGCCTTTCGGAGCGGCGGACTGGACTTCTTCCCTTTACTTATCAACATTACCACCAGCGGCACAGGCTGGCCACGACAGCCAACACGAATCCATCACGATGCGCAGGTCTGTCGTCGATTGGGTGTTGACAATCGCGGTGGCTGGGCGACCTCGACCCGCATAACGGGGCACTTATTATTTATTTTTATATCACTGTATTCCTCTGCTCAAGCCGTATTTCAGGCGCAAGCTGTTCACATTCAGGCGCTGGCTGTGGAAGCACTCACCGCGCAAACGACGACCTGCTGCTCTCCATGCTGCTCTCCATGCTGCTCTCCATGCCGCCCTCCATGCTGCTCTTCTCGCTGCCGTTTGTCTCACACTGCTCCCTCGTCGTCGTCATGTTTACCGGGGTGTGTCAGCAGGAATGCCCCAAAGTCCTTTGGTAAGGTTTCCGGGACGACCCTAAGGTCCTTGGTCCAAGCTGAAGCTGTAGGAGCGCCGTGGCCCTGATTGGTCTGAATATTTTGCGCTTGACAACTCAGCAGCGAGGCTCTATCCAGTGACCTACTTTTTTCAGCCTTCTTCTGCCATGTGCGGAGTATCAATATGCAAGTGCTACCCAATTAGTTCTCGTCGAATAACGGCTGAGAAATTTTCACCCGAGAATTAAATCACACCGAGTTTATTGACAGCAAGAGTTCACACAACTTTCTCCGCAAATGTACCGACATATTTAACGCGGGCGCCGTAATGCGCCACAGCTCACCGGTCGAACGGAATATGGACATGCATCTACCTAGTACCCCTGCAGCTCTAGCTCTCGGATAATCAGATTGAAACTCCGTTCCAGCATCAGCGTTCGATTCTTTTCCGCTGAAATGGTCTTTTCCCTTGCTTTGGCTGACTTCCATACGCTCTCCTTCCCTCCGTCTTCTTATCCCTGCTTAAACTTGCGCCTAAAGTGATGTCAACTCTTGGTGGTGTTTGGAAACCAAATGACTTTGCGACTTTCACCAAATCCAACTTGTGCACATCGAAGACCGATCGCAGACTATGGGAAGCGTATGCTTGCAAGTAAGATCGATATCCGTCTTTAGCAGACTATAATTTCTAGATGTTAGCAGAAAATCGAGCGAAGTTATTCGTGATTGCGTGTACAAAGCCTACCTTGTTAAGATAGTAGTTCTTCCCGATCAGAGTCTCCAACTGTGACTGAATGTTTAGGATCTTGTTGGCTGGAAGCTCAAATTCCACAAGCGGTACTCTCGCCTCCTTCAAAAGCTTCAGGAATCCTACTTCAGAGGGAAGTAAGAACATCAGACTCCTGCCTTTGCCGTTTGCTCCACGGGCTGTCCGACCAACGCGATGGATATAATCTCGTGGATCATCAGGCGGATCAAATTGAATAATCCAGTTGACCTCAGGAATATCAAGGCCACGGGCAGCAACGTCGGTGCAAATAAGCGTTCCAGAAGAAGCATTACAGAATTCAAAGAATCTGTTGGTTCGCGTTTGCTGTTTCAACTTGCCATGCAAATCTAGTACTGGTAGATCAATATAATTTAGCAATTCCGCGTAAAACTTGACCGAATTACAGCTGCTGAAGAATACAATTATCTTCTTTTTCTGGTGCTTCTTGAGGAATGAGAAGAGTAATCGAAAGCGCATGTCGGAATCGCAGATGACGTAGCCTTGCTCAAGCCCCTCGACTGTGCTATGCTCCTTTCGGTAGTCGACATTGATATACAGCGGTCCAGGGCGGAGTGATATCCGAGCCAAGTCTTCAACTTTGGTTGTTTGTGTAGCCGAGAACAGCATTGTCTGTCTATCTTCCTTTGGCAGAATCTTGATAATTTGCCTCATTTCATCCTCAAATCCAACTTCCAATATTCGGTCCGCCTCGTCAATGACTAGTGCCCTCAAATTCTTGTAAATGAATCCTTGTGTGTTCAGGAGATGATCGAGGAGACGACCAGGCGTTGCAATAAGAAGGTTAACACCCTTTACAAGCTTTTCAGCTTCGGCTCTTCGATTAGCGCCTCCGATGACGATACCATATGTCTGCGAGTGGTGGGCCAGTAGTTCTCTTGCAACGCCAAAGATCTGGAGGGCTAGCTCTCGAGTTGGCGATACTACGATAACGCCAGTTCCTGTTCCAATTAGCATTTCCCCACCGCCAGAGAGTATAAAAAAAATCAGACAGCCATACCGTTTCGCGGCTTAAACCTAAGTGCGCTTAACATCTCCACGGCGGGAATCAGGAAAGCCAAAGTCTTCCCCGACCCTGTCTTGGCCGCACCAAGCACATCCTTTCCTGCCATTAGCGGAGGTATTCCGCGACGCTGTATCTCAGTCATGGTTTTGAAACCCATATCCTTAATTGCCTGCATCGTCTTATCGTTGAGATTGAGCTCGGAGAACTTCTGGGGATCGGGTGTGGTGTTCGGAAGGGACAACGCGGTAGAAGAGGGCAAGTCTGAAGGCACTTCCAATCCGTTTCCATTATTTTGAGTGTGCTCTTGCTCCTTCTCGTTTTCCTCTTGATCAGATGCTTCTGAACCATCAACGGTCGCTACACTTTTTTCAGCAGCCACCCTTTTCAGTTCCTGATTTAGCTCGCCTTCATTCTCCTCCTCGTCTTGTGATTCACCAACTACTTCCTCACGCTCAGACGTATGTTCCTTCTTAGCCTTTTTGCGGGGCTTCGTCTTCGCTAGTTCTGAAATTTCGGTATTGGAGGGCGCAAGATCCGCTGATACGTCGGCAGTTTTGGTAGGAGTAACACCATCGGCTTTGCTGCTTCGGTGCTTTCTCTTGCGCTTTTTCGATTCAATTTCAGAGGCCGCCATTGCGAGGTTTAACTCGAAGAATGATATTGGTGCTGGATTTGCAGAGGAAAAAAGTTTCGGCCAGAGCGGTGGAGTCGGCGTAACGTCGGTAAGCGAGAATCAATTAAAATACCGATTTTCCCATCACCTCAATAAAAATATTCTTTTTCTATTACTTTGCTTGGCACTGCAATAAAAATATATTTTCCTATTGCTCGCCTCGGCAATGCAATAAAAATACTTCTGGGTTGGTGCGTTGGGGCCGGAAGTTAAATACTGCTGTCCCCCAAATTCCGGCCACGACCCAACGCACCAAACCCCCCTCTATTCATATCACTTAATAAAAATATGTTTCTCTATTACTTAGCCTAGCACTATGTTTTTCTATCGCTCGCCTTGGCATTGCTATAAAAATAAGTTTTCCTATCGCCCATGTGACGGCGTGGAGCCAAAAGGCATATTGTTCGATAGAGAGGACGATCAAACAACTTGATACATATAGCAATTGTGACAGCTCGCTTTAGCAATGCGATGAAAATACCCTTTGTCTATCTAAAAATATGCATTTTCTACTGGGCACCACAATAAAAATACCTATTGCTTGGCTTGGTGGTGGGATAAAAAAAATCTTTTCTTTTACTCGGTTTGGCAGTGCAATAAAAATATTCATTTCTTTTACTCGGCTTGGCGGTGCAATAAAAAAACATTCATTTCTTTGGCTTGGCTTGGCAGTGCAATAAAAATATTCTTTTCTTTTACTCAGCTTGGCACCAAGAGCTTGCTCTTGTATATATCTTCGTCCATACTTGCAATAATCTGTCTAATAATTCCATAAAGACCATTCGAAGAGTACTTTGTCAACTATATTAGAAATTGCAATAGCCTCCCACGGAACCAGTCTTTTCAATCCGGTGCGACGCTCGGATGGCTCTCTGACTCAGATTCAAACCTTCAACTAATACTTTACCATCGAACAGAGTCTCTTTATACTTGTTGGATTTACTTAGGATTACTTGTCCGAACTATGCACTGCCAACAAGAAATTGATTTTCTCCATCAGGGGTGCTCCTAATCAGGCGGTTAAGTGATGCAGATGCTGTCCTTCTTGCCATCGGCACTTCCGTTAGAGCTCATATTAAGACTTGTGGGCTTTATAGTGAAAGAAAATATGTTTTTTCCAGCGATACAACATATTGAAGTTCGCGGGGAGTTTTCGACGCATATAAACCGGCTCACAAATCAAGCCCACCCGCCGGCCAGAATATCTTGACGTCTCCCATCAATGGAACCCCACGTACTCCTGCTCACATCGGAGACTTTGCCATTGTAGATTGTCGGCTGAATAATAGCCCGCAGTGGAGACGCTGATTAATTGAACGCTTCATGACCATATGGGAATAGTAGACTCTCGGTTCTCTCACATTGTCGTTCGCTTTAAAATTCTCATTTGCATTGTTTATACTATTTGCAAGAATTTCTCCTAAGCATACTACCACATGAAAATGTATTCAAGAATATTTCTGTATGTAAACCTACCCGATAATTAATCATCCCATAGCTCACTTCTATCGTTGAGGACTGGCGGAACTAGCTACATTGGCGGTACCATACTAGATACTCTCATTACCAAGTGCCATGAATACGACATCACCGTCTTGCTCCGTAATGTTCCCGAATAATTCAACGAATGCTACCCCAAAGTCGAGATCGTCAAGGGCGACTATGACAGCTTTGACATTATCTCTGAAGCTGCATCACAGGCGAATGTTGTCGTCCGCACGTAATTGAGTAGAACCCTCTAGCAGAAATTGATACTGATACATGAAGTATAGATAATGGCAACTCCGACCATGAAGGCAGTATCAAAGCCCTAATTGCCAGCCTCCTCCGACGCTCCTCTCCCTCCTTCCTCGTCCACCTCGGTGGCACCAAAATAATTGCGGATTGGCGAGACCCTACATGTATAGGGAAATTGAACCCAAAAGTTTGGTCAGACGTCTCGGACATCGAAGCAATAAATTCTCTTCCAGACAATGCACTTCATCGTAACGTCGATAAGATTATACAAGCGGCAGCTGCAGCGCACGGCGACAGGCTAAATCCGGCAATCGTCTGCCCACCAGATATTTACGGGTCAGGATGGGGTTTAGGTAGGACACAGAGTATCTACATGCCCGAATTCTTGAATGAAATTAAGGTTGGAGCTCCATTTTATGTAGTAGAGGGGACGAATACGAGGAGCTGGGTGCATACTGAGGACCTCATGACCGTATATCCGAAGCTGCTGTATCTGGGGGTGGGAGTGCAGATTGGGGCAAGACGGTATATGCCCTTCAACCGTAAATGCACCATCGTCTGAACCATACTTATAATTGGTAGGGCATTACTTCACCTCCAGCCAGGAAGCCTCTCAGCTTGATATCGCGAAAGCTGCCGGTAAAATCCTCAAGAAGCACGGTCTCATCCAGCAGGAAGAGCTCAAACAAGTTTCGATTGATCAGGTTGATACCATGATAAAGAGCAGACACTACCCAAGCATAGGTAGGCATATGTTTGCAGCTAATTCCAGGAGCAAAGCAGAAAGAGCGCCCAAGCTGCTTGGCTACGAGCCAAAGGCTCCAAGTATTTGGGAAACCATGGAAGCAGATTTACTAGCTGGAAATGCTTCGAAAGCGATGTAAGTAGGGTCCTTGGACTGACTAAATGAAATTTGGCTGGATGTCAAAGTGAACCCACTATTCGCATTTGTCCTCACTAGTAATTCCAAAATGAACGCGTAAAGTTAGGATTGCAACTTTTAGCGCAATTTTAACCATCTTGACTAAAGGCCAATTGATGTAATGCAAAGTAACTTGTGCCCTTTTTCGAAGCTGGATTATTCAGCCCCGACTCGACGCCTTGCGAACGCAATGGTCTGTGCGTGTATCGTTGTACTCTACACCATCTCGTCAATTCCGGTGGTTAGCGCAGCCACGTCCGCACGGCCTTACTTTCCCTTAAACAGCAAAAATACCGGAACTTCCCCTACAAAAGGGCCGTGCAGACGTGGCTGCGCTAACCACCGGAATTGACGAGATGGTGTATATACGGTCTCACAACGGCTCGCGGTCGTTGTCAGCTAATGTACAGCAAGAACAAAGTTGCCCAAATAATACAAAGCTGTAAAACTATCTGCGCGCCCAAGCAATTCGGGGAGAAGCTTCATGTAGCCCGTACTTCCGAGCCTGAGGACCTTCGACTGCTCCCCGAGCAGACACAGAATACACTGATAGGACAACATGTCCAATGAAACAACAACCTTATACACCAGCCCTAGCGACCGATTAGCTACCTACTTCGTCGCACCATATACCGGTCAGCAGGTAGCACAAAGAGCATACACAGACTCCGAGATCCAGCAAATTTCAAACCTCCTTAAGCATTATCAAACGACTTGGAGCCGATATCCTCGAACCTACATCGTCCTGCGAACAATCGGACAATTAAAGTTACTCAACGAGCTCATTGGGCTTGGCTTCACGGATCACTGGTTCCCAGTGGAAGCAAGAAGTTTACCTCAGACTCTTCGTCCTTTCGTTCGTGCGGCTATCGTCAAAGCACAATCACTAGTCATTACAAAGTCAGTGGAGATAGAGAAGGGCGAGAATGGAAGACATGGACACTTTGGCAAAGGCGATCCATTGCCGTTCGAGATCAAAGGCAAGCTTGGAAGTGGAGGGTTCAGTCAAGTAGACAGAATCGTGAGCCTTATCAGCTATAAAGAGTATGCCTTGAAACGCATGAGACGCCGTGTTGTCTTCGGTAATGAATCTAGGGAGGCTTTCAAAAGGTTTAAGGCCGAAGTTGAAATCGTTAAGAGCTTGAAGCACCACCATATGGTGGAGTTCGTCGGTAGCTACACCGATCCTACATACCTTGGACTCATAATGTCTCCGGTAGCAGATACCGATCTTTCGAGATACCTAAAAAGCATATCAGATGATCTGTCATCTGGAAAGTCGCCTCTTGAGGATCTGTCCAACTTACGGTCTTACTTCGGGTGTCTAGTTAATGCGCTCCAGTATCTCCATGATCAATCCATCAGGCACAAGGATATAAAACCCCAGAATATCCTTATTGCGAGCGGGAATGTTCTATTCACAGATTTTGGTTTATCTCGTAACTTCATGGATGCTACCGGGAGCACAACATCAGGAATGACCTACATGACGCGTCGTTACTCTGCTCCTGAAGTTGCTGCTTACGATGCTCGAAATACTTCCGCAGATATCTGGTCCTTGGGATGTGTCTTCCTCGAAATGATCTTAGTTCTCAAAAGCTTGACACTAGATTCAATGAAGGACTTCTTCGAGAGAAACGGCACTCACGAGCCCTACATCAACTGCAACATGGAAGCAACCAACCAATGGACCTCGAAGCTCGAGACCCTCGAAAGTTCATCCGACAACGAAGCTTTGGACTGGGTGAACCAAATGCTAGTTCAAAATCGTCATTCGCGGGCGACCGCAGCCCAGCTTTTTACATGCATTACTAACGGTGGCAAGTATGGCCGGCCAGATACCATGTTCTGTGGTATATGCTGTCTCGTCGGCGGCGAATCGGATTCGCATGATAGCCTTGACGGAGAGTTTGCGGAAACAAGCCGAACGGAAAGCTGTCTTCCTTTATCCATCCAATCCACTTCAGCCAGTTATCCTCAACTTGCCCAACCAACCTCACTTCTTCAAGAGGACTTCCTTTTAAATAGTGAAGGAGTGTCAATATGTTCCTCAGATTTAGATGAGAACCCCGAAAATCTTGCTGAAAGTACGTTGAGGCCTACTTTGCCCGTTCCTCGGACCTCTTCAGACTTGAAGCTACCCAGAGTTGGTGCTAGCCTGGGTAGCCCAAGATGGAAGACTCTTCCTGGACTACCGACTGCTTACCAAGAGCCAGAACACCGAATCGATAGAATAGGAACCACCCAGAGACGTCCCAGTGAGGCATCGAACGAATCCACTAAACAATTTCGCGATAATTACCCTCCCGTAGTCTATCGGAGCAACTCAGTGCCGTACGTCATTAAACGAAGTACTCGCATAGAGAAAATGCTAATAGTTTCCTTAGACCCAGGGTTTCAAAATGGAAGGAGTACCCCCAAACGACACAGGAAGAAAATCAAACCTCAATACCTATTAGGGGCGAAGATTCCGATTTGATAACAGATCCCGTACAAAATGATCATAGCCAGCCGGCAGCAAAATCCGAGCCCAGCGATAAGGTGGAGGTACCTTTGAGACCTGAAACGGAAGACCCAAAGCATGATGTTACCCTAGGAACACCCAAGGCCAAGGGCCCGCGTTCAAGTAAGCTGCTATTTCTGTTGCGAAAGGATGGACTATCGTTAACGTATCAATCCGATAAATTAGAGAAAAAGTGGCGCCTTTTTCGAAAGCGAGTCTCCTTCACCCCGGAGCGCGCAAAGAGCATGGAGCCTTCCATAGACGATTCGGGCAGCATAAGCAAACATTTCAGCTCTAGTGTGGTGGACGAGTCGGAACAAACAACGAGAAAACCCCACGATGCTAATGGCGTATCATCATCTGATCCGGTGCCTAGCCAACGGTACCTTAGAGGTTGGCTGAAAGCATCCTCAAAAAGCAATGCAATCAGAGATGGTAAGTTTCTATACAAATATGTTAAAATATCTGTGCGTTATTAACCATTCGGTTTTTGTAGGGGAAAAGGTGGAGGGCCAAAGCAAATCCGATGTAGCAATATTTGGAACCCCTCTTAGGCAAAGTCTTCGATATGCAAACGTCGCCATCAGCATTCTTGATGGAAATCAAGAATCTCACATCTACGGATACTTACCTATTATCGTAGCAAAATGCGGACTCTACATTAAAGAAAAAGGTTTGTAGATAATGTTCATAAATTTAGCCGATTCATTATCGTGGCGGTACTGATAGGTTATGATAGGTAACCACGTACACGGGATCTTCCAGGACAGAGGCACCCCGTCCCGTGTTAGAAAATTAAGACAGATATTCGATACTCCGGATAGTTATGGGAAAGGCATTAATTGGATAGATTACACTGTCCACGATGCCGTCGGGGTTCTTCTCTTATATCTAGAGACTCTTCCTGAACCGACCATCCGGTTTGATGCATACGAAAGTTTCCGAAAAGTACCTATTGGAAGCATCGAGGGTAGCAATGCGATAACAGTATATCAAGATCTGATACGAAATCTACCTTCATCGAACCGCCAACTTCTCCTTTATCTTCTTGATGCGGCGTCTCACCTCATATACAGTGGTGACATCAATGGCCTCTCGGCGCCTCTAATGGCATCTATTTTGCAACGTGCGGTGCTCCATCATCCCGACCATGAATCAGTGCCTGCAGAACTGAGCATAAACCGAACCGTTTTGAAATTTCTGATCGAAAGTTTAGATCAGTTTTTGATCGGTCCTGCCCCAACGACAAAATAATCCCCAAAAATCTTCCTCACGAGGCGTAGCCTATCCGTCAGTCCACGTAACGACATGTCATCGAATTCGCCATGAAAACTGCTCGCACAGCCGTATTAGCCTACCCTGCCTGGCTTATTTTACACTTATGGACTGCCAGTGGACGAATGCTGGCATGTTAATCGATAGGGCTTAAGGAGGGTTCTTCTCGACGGGGGCTAAATCATAGTTCAAAGACTGGTGCGGTCCTGTATTCCAGCACAGCTGCGAGGCTTTAAACTAGCCACAAACCTTCTCCAATACCTCCCCGGAATCATTCCCAACGAAGAGATGACCTTCAAATAAGAATAGCTCTTCAAACTTTGTAGATTGGTTTGGCTAGTTTCCAGCGGCCCGAATGCTACTGTTCTCCTGGATTGAGCTAATCTCCTGCCTTCGTTCGGGATCCAGTCCATTGGATCGCCTATAATCTTCGCAAGCATCTGCTGCTTACAAACCCGAGCGTCTCTATTATGAGCATCTTCGCCGTTTTGAGAATGCGAATCTAGAATGGACATCCTTTACGGTATTTATCACACGCGCGGTTGATAGAGGCGTGTACGTGAACGGGCATTGGTTCAGCTCCCGTCCTCCTGCATGGCGTTTTGGATGAGACTTCGAATTTTTTCGGACCGGAACATGAAGAGAAGCTGGCAAAGTTCTGTTGGTAGGGGCGAGGGTGGGCATCCACAGGAGCTTCCTGAGATTATGTGGTCCTCGCTTAGTAACGTAGCTGACCAGGAAGCGAGCCACCCCACGTAGCGAGCCACATACAGGTGATATTTGATCCATTTATAATAAAATCAACAACGAGCTTATATATATTCCAAATAGACCAAATTAAAGCTTTTATATCACTATTTCGATTGTAATACTGCTTAAAATAATTTATCTACGTTTTAGTGGTGATAGAGACCCGCGCGCCGACCAATCGCACGGGCGACTACCACATTCCTATAACGTCCCCTTCCAGATTAACAACCCATTAATCCACTTATTTGTAGGCTGAGAATTACACCTAAATATATAAGAAAGGTGAGCCTAATCTTAATTATACTTACTAGGGTTTAGAACGGCTCTGCTTAACGTAGCGATGTCAAGCTCTGGTAGAGTCGTTCCTTCCTTATACTCCCTTTAAGTTAACTTTTATGCAGAGGCCTCCTGCTTCTGTAGATTTTCAGATTTTAATTAATCAACGTCCTCCTGACTAAGGACTCTGCCCTTACTAAGGAGTTGCCTACTTAACTTCTTATTAATACAAAAGCTTTAATATTTCTTATTTTCCTCTCTTTGGATATAGGAGTCGGTTATAAAGCCTATTAAAGCTTTAAAAAGCTTTTTAAGACATTACCAAGTTAAAGTCTTAAGCAGGCCGTTAAGTCGTGTGGTTATTAATTTGTTAATTTAATTATATAAAGATTTAATTTCCCTTATAGTTCTTGGTGTCTTTAAAGTGCGTAAAGTAGTAGGTATATTTAATTCCTCTTTATCCTAGCTTTTAGAAGGCTCTATATAGGTAAGAGTCTTTAAGATAGCAGTAGGATTATATAGTAGAAGGCCTATAGCTTTCTAGGCGTTGCTAATTGTATTAAGGGTAAATGCCTGCATGCGCGCCTTTAGGTAGAGCTTTAAAAAATATTCCTTATTAACGCCTAAGTGGCTATATTAACAGAAGTCATCTACCTGCTTCCTATAGTAGTGAGAAAGTGGCCTAAAATAACCCACATTTAGTAGTTGGAGCTTATGAGTTAAATAAGGTAGTAGAGCCACTAGGACGATCTTATACGCAAGCGTATACTTAATAAATTGCTAGGTAAGGTGGCTCAAATAGTTATCCATTAAAAGTAGGCGATATTACTATATTTTACCGTCGGAATCTTCCACAAGGTGTCTTATATATTTATTATAATATTCGATATAATATAGGCCTAAGGAGTTATCTGTTCACCTATTAGGGGAAGTGGCGTACGTGTATCTATAAAGGCCTTTATTTTGCTTAGTAATTTAATACTATTCTTTCTGGTAGCATTGCGCCTTCTAAATTAAGAAGGTAGGTAGCAGAGAGCTATTGGCGTAAATTGTCTTAATTATAGATACTAACTCACGAGTACCTAGCTATATAACTATTTAATTTTTTAACCTCTCCCTATACGTCTTGCCTAATACAATCACCTAGGCCACCGCTATAAGGCCTAGTATTACCCCCTTCTTATTAAAGTTGCTAATGAATTTTAAATACTTAACTTAATATTGCTTATAAACGGTACGGAAGAACGTAAACCAATTATATATAACTACTAAATAGTTATTCTAAGCTCTCTAGCAGTTAAGCTAATAACTTAATATAGTACTAAGACTGTAGCGTTAAACAAATCTTTGCCCCTAATACTTACTTACGGTTTAGCTTTTTCCTAAAAGGGAATAAGCCATTTTTAAGAGCATATTAACCTTTAACGGAAGGCCCTAGGATTAATATTCGTGGATCCATTTAATAATTTGCTGTTCTTATAAAGGATGCAATAAACCCGGGTAAGCTTCGTGTCGTGGGAGACGGCCAGTAAAACGATATCTAACGGTAGATCTAGGTGCTCCGTGGGCGCTAGAGGCCTTACAAATTAACGGCTTAACACCAGAAGAAAGATCTTATATAATATTTTATATGGTAGTCTCGGCTTCGCGAGAGGGTAAGGATTGATTTAGCATCGTGTAATATGCTAAGGCTTTTTAATTTTGGTGTGATTTGCTATAAAATAAAAAATGATAGGAATATTCTTGTGTGGCTCGCTACGTGGGGTGGCTCGCTTCCTGGTCAGCTACGTTATATAGAGTTGTTCTTCGCGACGACTCCACCTTTGGAGTCCACACCATTATAACTGCGCCCCCACGTGGCAAGTTCTTTAGGGTATCTGAAGTCATTTATAGAGGCACGGCAATAGCATCACGAATTGAGTGGACGTCCTAACAGCGCAGGCGATATTCAAAAAGAAAGTCATCATCTTGACTCCAGGTTGTTATTGGAGAAGAAATTGGTCCAATTTGACGACTAATGGTGTGATAAAGACGAAGCTATATAGTCCTACTACCTATAATCCCCCCAAAACCAATAAGTTACCATGAATTAGTGGCCTCAGATTCAACCAGAAAATAATACTTGAAGCCAATGATCCTTTGCTTATTTTGCAACTTCGTAAATGTGGTTCACGCACATCATAGGTTAATGACCCAAGGCCAATCGGGAAACTTTAAGCCGAGTTACCTCAGCATGCTCAGACGCGATTCCGTTGGTGCGGAGTCAATCGGCCCGCAATCGGGTGACTAACCACATTCGTGGTACACCACTGGAATCAGGTCTGAGACACTTGTTAAGCGCGTAAACGATTCCCTATACTCGCGATTGAATTGCTCAACCAGAACGGCTTAAAATACTACCAAAAGTTCATCGATTAGAAAAACGACCCAAAATTTAATAGATATTAGGTCTAAATTAACCCATAATCCCCTAGAGCCGTGCTTATTTTCGCCAAAGAAAAACGCGTTGTTAAGAGCGTGACCTCTATATAATTTTATTAAACGCCAGTAAACGCTAGCTAATATACATAAAACCTCTATAGATCTACGATGGGCACTTTAAGGCACCTATTATAGCCGGTGGATACACAGTATTCACGTTGCGGTGGATAGGCGTCCGCTGGTTAACTGGTGTTGTGTTTTAGTGGGGGCGGGGGCGGGCGATTTAATTATTAACACATTACCCGTTCGGCGGCGCTCTCTGCTTAACATCACGGGGGCTAATGGAGTAAATATATTGATCAATTATAGAGCTGCTTCTGCGGATTAATTTAATGGTATTTCTAAGATAATAGCTGTTGTAGGGGTGTGGACTAATTTCGTTAAAGAAGGTAACTGCTCTACATAACGTAGCTTATGGGGTTTTGACGGTTGGGGGGTTTTTGACGGTTTTTCCTTACCGCTTGCCTGTTTAGGCTTAGCGACTCATACTGCCGCTTCAAGAATTAAAACATTGAATCCCTCAATGCTTGATCCATATTTAAGAAATTTACCATTAACGCCACTATGCCCCGTTGGACTCGCGAACCGGATGCGGACGAGGATTGAGTTAGAAATCGCTGGCTTCAAGAATAGCCTCTATAAAAGCCGGGAAGATGCTGCAAAGTCTCACGGCGTTGACCCAAATACATTGCGCAGGCGACTTAACGGAAAACATATATCTCACAAAGTCGCGCATACTCAGCAGCAGCAACTACTACCCCCTGCAGAATCTGCAGTTGTGCGACAGTGTATATATCTTGCAAGCGCCAGCTTTCCTGCTCGAATTCGAACGATCCGAGTTATTGCAACTAAGATTCTTGAAGAACCAGCAAGAAAGCTTCCTCCCTATCAACTATCACCACAAACACTATAAAATGTCGCGAAAGAGCCTTAATTATAACATGCGGATCGTTGGTACCCCCCAACGAAAATTTTGACCCGACTTTACGATTAATAAGCCGATTAATTAATACAAAGCTTTAATTTAGAGCCTTATTTTATAGAGCTTAATTAACATATACTAGTAGGTATGGATTTGTTTCGTAAATCCTATACCTCCGTCGTGCTTCGCAGTAGGGGTAAGCTTTGGGTAGAGCCTTGTGCAGAGCTTTAATAGTCTTGTGTAGAGCTTTAGTAGAGCCTCGTGTAGAGCTTTGGTAGAGCCTCGTGCGGAGCTTCGTGCAGAGCCTTGCGCAGAGCCACATGCAGACGTGCAGACGTGCAGCCGTGCAGCCGTTTGTTCTGGCGATTAATTGCAGAGACATTTGTAGAGATGATTGTATCCCTTAGCACGTCAATTCGGGTCCAACTGTTATCGATAAGATCCAGCCAATCAATTGAGCTGCATCCAACGCCCGTTCTCAGGAATACGAAGCTTTTGATGGAAGCTAAACACCATAGTATTTTGATATATAAGCTTATTCTTTGGAGTTGAGTTGCTTAATATAAGGTTTCTAGCACTTATCCTTTCTATAGAACGGTATTTTATATATACTGCAGCCAAATAAAGTCCTTGGAGCACGCTCTCGCCTCCCCTATTTCTTACTATCGCGAGATTTTCTTGTTATATTTAGTGATAGATCTGCTAGAGGTTTCCTAGCCTTTATATGGCGTACCTAAGACTTCCTACTAGCCTTTATGCAAGCTGAGTAGAAGGTAGCCTTTTTTAATATCTTTTCTAGCTTATGTAGCTCTGTAGGCACCTATATAATCTAGTTTATAGAGCGTTAAGGAGGGTATTTTAATATAGGTGCCTTTTGCTTGCGAATTAAGCGTTTAAATAAGGTGTTGCGGAGGTCCTTTTAAAACTGTTTATAGCTATTATAACGGCTTACTTAACGGTTAATAGGGGTGTAGGAAGATAGTAGAAAGTAGTTGCTAAGTACTATATCTAGTAGGAAGTAAAGTAAAGGCTTTTAGGTCCTTATATAAGTTCTCTATATATTAAAATACGAGCGCAATTAATCCGTAATATCCACACCGTATATATAGTGATTGTACTAGAATATAAAGGTAGGAATAAGTAATTCCTTCTTATCTATATTGCTAAAGACCTTCTAAGTCTATTTAGCACTGTTAGTAGTGAGGGGAGGACGCTTTTATATAGTTTTAATAGTGTGGCAACCTGGTGATATATAACGTTATTAGCTTTTAAGCCTTAGTGTTAAAGTGTAAAACTTATTATTATTAACAGTACTTATAAAAAGTATTATATTAGCGTCCTTTTAAGCAAACTTTATTACCTACTTATTACTAGAAAGCTCTCTATATAATATACCCTACGGAATTTAAGCCGCGTGGGTTAATTTAAGCTCTGCAAGCCTCTGGTTAATTTACTTAGTAGGTACCTTCTTCTTTACCTTTTTTGCTATAGTTACGGCCTTCTTAATATCGCCTTCTAGGTCCCCCTATTCCTTACGCTTTATTCTAGTTATTTAGACGGTTTTAGTGCCTCTAATTCTAAGGTCTTGTAGTTATATAAGAAGTTTAACGCTAGTGAAAAGGTTATTAAGCTAAACAACGTGCTTTCTTAGAGGATAGAGCTGCTTATTAGTCTTGCTATCTTATTATATAAAAAGGTCTAAAACTACTGCCTATATCTTTAAAAAACCTTTATCTTCTATAAAGCTTAGATTAAGGTTAACTGGCCCCTTCTTATTACCTTTAGTGTGCTATAGCTAGTCTAATATATAACCCTTATTAGCCAATACCTATATTTTAAAGCCTTTTAGTATCGGTTTTAATAGAATATTAATGATTTTAGGGGCATAACCTATAAAGCGTTGGATCGTTTTATTGATAGTAAGGTGGGTACTAGGTGTGTAGAGCTTCCTATAAGTAAGCTGGATGTGCTTAAAAAGCTTCTAAACTCTGTTAAATATAGATTTAGGTGTTTTATTGGATTTTAGCTAGGGTGGTAAAGCTTAAAAGTAATAATTAAGCTGCGGCCGTCGAAAACGGACTCTGCACCTGTACGTGGTGACGGCTACGAACCTAGGTCTTCGAAGTTCAGACTCAGAGCCAACGCAGAGACGTCGTACAGCGTGCGATAGGACCTGGTGGTCGTGGTTGTGAGCGTTGTGGGCGGTGGTGAAAAATTTTCAGATGGTGAGATCTCGAAAACCACTACTGTGGCCCTCTACAATTCAGCTACGCTATTCTCCTATTAAGGCACCTATACAATCCAACGTGGATATACGGCATTTGATAGCATCCCCCGACCCCCAATAGAAAGCATCAACGACCTCTCACATTAACGAACGAGCGATCGCGAATGAATAAGCAGACGAATGAGCAAATATACGGCCCCTCCTAACCCCTAGGGCGATCGCCCGCGGAGCATGCGGTCACTCGCCGTTTTTTCTACCAAATACTACCTAGCAGCCTGGATTGCGACCTACGGTTTTCCCTATCTTCTTTTAACGGAGTAGTGACCCTTAAAAAGGGCCTAGCTGGGGCCTAGGTATAAAAGATACCCAAATACAACATAATATCCCGCTCGCTTATTAGTATTACAGTGGTTAGAACGGATGAATCCCCCTTACGCCTTCGATAGGCCCTAGGGGGGGGAAGGCATGGTGTATATGGCAATGGTCAGACAAGAAATAGCATACAGGGGATGGCCAAGATATGGGAAATAGCAGTACGGCAATCAATTGGCAAGGCCTAGCTGGGACGTAGTGAACCCTAGCTAGGGTAAGCTAGAGAAGGAAGCAGTGGTTCCCAAGAAGTTCGAACATCTAAGGAGGACAGGACGTAGCCGTAGACCTGTAGGGCCGCCGCTACGGACGGATATGGCAAATCGGGGTTTTTCATCCTACTGAGGTGGCTCATAGGGTTTTTCCTCCCCCCCAGCAGCAAGGGTTTTTTCCCGTCAATATTACTTTTCCCTTGTGTACGGAGTAGTCTGCGTGGGGCTAGATAGCATCCGTATCAGACGTTAATCAAAGAATTATTATTATTAATAATTAAGCTGCTGAAATCTGACGATTCCTATATACTGTTTAACGATATGCTCTACCCTATATATTTTTAAATCCTTCTAATAGTCCTTAATGCTTAATTCTATGGTGATGCCTATATAAATTAGTATAGTAAAATACGCGTATAATTCCTGCTTGTATATTGGCTGCTACGCGCGTAGGTGCTCTGTTTCCTTATTTGGCGGGTAGAGCTCTATATGCTTATTTATCTAAGCTATAAGCTTATCTATAATCTTATCTGTAAAGAAAAGACTAAATAGCTTAAAAGGATTGTGACTATCGACGCTGGGGGGGAGGTTTAGTGAGCCATGGTTGTCCCAATTATTGACGTGGAAGGGTTTGAATTTGGGTAACGGCTAGGGCTTGGGACATGGTTTTTTGGCTTTCCTATCCGGCCGAATATTATACTAAGTAGGTTGAATAAGATCTGTATTAATTCTAGCGCGATTAGAAGGCATTGCGGTGGGTATTTAATTGCTGGAATTTATGTAGATGTACGCGTTGTTTTGAAAACGGTGTTCCCGCACGGACCACCCACTCGTTGGACCCTGACGTGCTAAGGGATAGGCAATTGTATAGGCGTTTAATTGATCGTTCGTACGGGCGTTCGTGTGGGCAATTAATTAATTGATTAATTATATGGACGTTTGTAGAGCCGTGCGTAAAGTCGTATATAGAGCCATTTGTAGAGCCGTTCGTAGAGACGTTTGTACGGGCGTTTAGTTGATTAATTGATTAATTGTATAGGCGTTTATATAGGCAATTGATTGATTAATCGACTAATTATATGGGCGGTCGTACGGGCGGTCGTGTAGACGTTTATTAAGCCGTTTATAGAGCCGTTTGTGTAGACGATTATAGAGCCTTCCTAGTATATTAGTGCTGCATGTTAGTAGAGCTTTGAGCTCAAGGGGGAGACCCCCTTGGACCCCCCCTACGCACTGCGTGCTCTATTTACCGCGTAGGCAGAGCTCTTGCAGAGGCTTTGGTAGAGTGTTTGGTAGAGCTTTTGCAGAGCTTTATATAGAGGTTCGTGTAGAGCTTTTATAGAGCTTTTGCAGAGCTTCGTGTAGAGCTTTGGTAGAGTTTCGTGTAGAGCTTTGGTAGAGCTTCGTGTAGAGCTTTGATAGAGCTTTGTGTAGAGCTTCGGTAGAGCTTTGTGCAGAGCCTTGTGCAGAGCTACATGTAGGCGTTCGCACGGGCGATTAACTGCGGAGACGTTTGTAGAGACGATTGTATAGGCAATTGCATGGACGTTTGATTAATCGTTCGTATGGGCGTTTGATTAATCGATTGTATGGGTGTTTGATTAATTGATTAATTGTATAGGCGTTCATACGGGCGATTGTGCAGACGTTCGTAGAGCCGTTTGTAGAGCTGTTCGTGTAGACGATTATAGAGCCTTCCTAGTATATCAGTGCTGCGTGTTAGTAGAGCTTTAGAGCTCTGTATTAAGCTTTGAGTAGAGCTTCGAGTAGAACTTTGAGCTCTAGGGGGAGACCCCCTTGGCCCCCCCCCCCCCCCTGCGCACTGCGTGCTCCATTTACTGCGTGGGCAGAGCTCTTGCGGAGGCTTTGGTAGAGGCTTTGGTAGAGCTTTTAGTAGAGCTTTTGTAGAGCTTTAGTAGAGCTCCATGCAGAGCTTTAATAGAGCTTTGAGTAGAGCTTCGAGTAGAGCTTTGAGTAGAGCTTCGAGCAGAGCTTTGTATAGGCGTTCGTGTAGGCATTCGTACAGATGTTTGTAGAGACAATCGTACAGACGTTTGTACGGACGATTGTATAGGCGATTGTAGACGTTCGTAGAGACGTTTGTAAAGACGTTTATAGACGCTCGTAGAGACGTTTATACGGGCGTCTGATTGATTGCATAGGCGTTTGATCGATTGATCGTATAGACGTTTGATTGATCGATCGTATGGGCGTTCGTACGGGCGATCGTGTAGACGTTTGTAGAGCCGTTTGTAGAGCCGTTTGTACGGACGATTGTATGGGCAATTGTAGAGCCGTCGTAGAGGTGTTTGTAGAGATGTTTATAGAGACGATTATGAGATTTCCTAGTATATTAGTGCTGCGTGTTAGTGGAGCTTTAGAGCTTTGTATAGGGCTTTAAGCAGAGCTTCGAGTAGAGCTTTTATAGAGCTTCGTACGGAGCTTCGTACGGAGCTTTTGCAGGGCTGGTAGAGCTTAGTGCAGAGCTTTTGCACAGCTTTCGTAGAGCTCGGTGTTTTGAAGTTCGTCACGTGGATTCTGCTACAAGTTACCGCGCGCAGTTTTATTTCTAACCAATCAGCAGCTAGCTTTTCGGCCAATAAGAAGCTGGCTTGGCGGAAGTTTGAATTCCAGGACCCCCAACCCGAATATATAGACCACTCGTACCTCGGGTCAATAAAACTAGAGCTTCATTCCACTAATATCGTGGAAAATGCTGCGTGATACCTTTTGTTAAGAAAAAGCCTGCAATTGAGCATTTTGAGGCATTAGTTTTGATGTTCAAAACCGTCAAAACCCCATAAGCTACGTTACAAAATAAGTTGGACCGCTTAATAAATCTTACGAAAGTCCCAAGAATCAAATTTTTGACAAAAAAGGTTAGCGATATCCGCTTGCGGATATACGTATGTCCGCTAATTGATTCTATGGTCTGGGCTTGCTGAGGTAAAAAGCCGAGCCCGAGGCCCACGGATTCGGATCCCTTATTTTTCCATCACCAGATGATGCCGGCAATACCATGCAGATATATGGACCCCTTCCCCCAGAACCTATTCTGTACTCGTCGAGTTTTTATCTCAATTTCCAACCCTTACTCCGGCTGCCTTTCTCAAATCCCTCCCTCGCCCATCTTTCGCCTCCATTTATCTCCCTGCGTCCGCATGGTCCAAATAACCGCGAGCCCGCTTATCAAACTCCATAGCCCGAGAATCGTGCATAGCCAGCCGTTGCCGATGGCGTTGATGGTGGGCTCGGCGGCGAAGACGCCGGCGAAAGAGAAGATGCTGCGGACGGAGTTATTAATGGCGATGCCAGAGGAGGCGCGGCGCGGCATGAATTCGGTGAGCATGGTCGTCGAGAGCGCGAAGATTAGCATGCTACCGACGCCGAAGAAAAAGTTGGCAAGCATCTAGTAGCATTTCATTAGGGTCTTTCTCTCAATCTTTCAATCATTTCAATTTGTGACTTTGTTGACGAAGGCAGAGGACACACGGGTATGATCAAAAGTACGACCTAAGGCGAGTGCGGGATTGCCGCAAAAAGAGAAGAGAAAAGACGAATCAGGCCAAACTCACAGGAACAAACCAAAACACACCCCTTTCAGCCATCCATCCGTACCATATCAACGCCCCAGGCCACATAACCGCCGCTATCCATGCGTTCTCCCTCATGCGGTCCTCCGGTCTGAACATCAATTTTCCATTGCTATCGTAGCGGCCTGCTTTTCTGGCCTCCCTATGCATGATGCGGTCAATCCAACGACCGCCGAAGAAAATCGCTAGTATATAGCCTAGTGAGTTGGGTATGTACAAGAGTCCGACGATCAGGGTGCTGAAATTGTAAGGGGTAGTGGAGAATGCGGATTGTATAGATATGTTTAGGAAGTTGAGAGACCCGAATGCGATGGAGGCATAGTAGACCGTCAATGCGACGGCAGGGTATCGAAGGTATGCCAAGACTAGAAGCGGATCAAGGAAGATGCGGCGTATTAGAGAGAGATATGTTCTCGTTTTGATCTGCACTGACTGCCTGGTAGAAACCCGAGTGAGCGGGGTGGGCCTCTGAGAACCAGCCTCTGTTTCTCCCAGCATATTTTCTGGATCCGTCGCTTCTACGGTCCCATTTCGGTTTTCGGATGCTGTGCGCTGGACTGCTTCCTGCTCAACTTCCTTGGCAACGTCTCGTCGTTTCTTAAGCGTCTCCGGAAGTCCAAATAACAGGCCTACTAGTGTGAATACTCCGTATACGGCCAGAAACCACTGCGTGCTCCGCCACCCGAGCCTCTGCCCCATAGCACCGCCAATAATAGGCGCAAAGAGTGGTCCACATAAAGGTCCTATATAAAAAAATCCCATAGCACGTCCTCGCTCTTTCGGTTCCCAAATATCCGCAATGGTACCTGCGCCAACTGCTTGCACCGAAGCAGCGGCCCCACCAGAGAGGACTCGCATGACCACTAGCATGGCGATACTGGTGGAGACAGCGGATAGCACGCCCCAGAGAACAAAAAGAGCAAATGAGACCAGATAAATTGTTCTCCTCCCCACAGTCTCGCTAAAGCTGGACCACCATAATGGAAATACAGACATGGCAAGCATGTAAACAGCGACACTGAGATTCGTTATAGTAGCAGTCGTATGAAAGTCATTCGCGATATCAGTAAGCACAGGGAGTACTATTGAAGAACCCATAGGTGCAGCAGCAGCAGCAACCGCGATCAGCGACGTTATAATCCATTTCGTGCGGCGAGGGTAGCTCGTTGGAGTTGTAACTTCAGGGATGAGAGTGAGGGAGCTGAAGAGACCTCTCCGCTGACCTCTTGCAATAGGCACTGCTAGAGAAGCCATCGAGGCAGGCAGAGGCGGTGGGATGGTAGGGGAAGGGTCGTGGTCGGATACGGGAGAGGAGATGGAGGGAGTCGGCAGTGCGATTGACATTGCGTCTTCTTTCGTGTCTGGCATGCCAATTTCTTTATTGGAAATAGGTGACTCGACAATCGACTCCTTTGAGTTGTTGTCGTGTAAGGATCTGCGCCCTAGCTCATTCTTGGCTGCGTCTTCCATTCCTGCTCAAGCGTCTGCACAAAACGTTCAAAAATTCTGAATCTTCAAGATAGCGTAACACCCGTCTCACCTCCCTACAGCCTCAAAATTCGGAGGAATCACACCGGTGGGTTATATACTCGGGGGGGGGATGCTCGGCGAGGAAAATCTACCGGTGTACTTTGCAAAAGGGCAGCAAATGAGGCAACGAGGCCACCAGGCAACCAGGCTTGATGGTATGGGTACCACGGGGGGGGGGGGGGGGGGGGGCACGCGACGGTGAGAGAGAGTAGGGAGAGGAAGACATGGTAGAGCCATTCAGAGAGTACGGTAAAGTCATGAATGCGTATACCTAGGTTAAGATGGAGTAAGTCGGGAGCATCGAGGGATCATCGAATGATCATCGAATGCGTAGCCAATGGTAATGCTCAGTTGCTTTTCAAGATGCCGTTTGAACCGGTCCTACTGCAGTTTTCTTATCTTCTACAAATTCCTTACTAAGCAGCTCCCATACACAACCCTTTTTCTAAGTATAACTTTATAACGCCTTAATATTTTTAAGAGTATTAAGTTATAAAGTTATAGACCTTGCCAGTGTGATTCTTTTAAAATAGTAGGCGTTTTAATATCTTCTTTTATTGTAGAGTTATACCCCATACAAGTTAAGAGATTTCTGGAAATCTTTTATGGGGTTACTGCCAAGAATATAACTTATGGTACGTCACAACGAGGTAAGATATTATTATATTAATACTACTTTAATTATAAGCTATCCCATAGAAATTTATATACCAAAGATATTCTTAAGAAGATTCTTTATAACTTTTATATATATTATAATTCTATATATGGTGTGGCTTTAAAGATAAGTTAACGTAACTTTTTTTGTTGGAAAATTTGAGGCATTCGAGGCAAACAAGCCTTTTTTGCCGCTCACCGCCGCTCACCGCCGACATCGGTGGCGTACCGGAGGCTTGACAGTACCTGCGTGTCCGGCGTATTCCCTATACCGGAATAGAATGCTGCAATCTTCAAAAATACCACCGTCACAACATCTCCTCGATTAAGTAAAATATACAGTGAACCACAGCTCTTTAGGGACTAAAATATATCACCGAAAACCTCCAAATGCACAAATTTATTCTATTTGAGCCAAAATCCGGCTTTCCGCCTTTGTCCCGCCAACCATGACGCTTACAGTTCCGAAGCCGTTGGCATAACTGATCCTAAAGACCGCCCCTCCCGGCTCCACCACCTAATCCACCACACAAACCTTCTCCAGCACCATGTCGATCTTCTCAACCACCCCCGGCGATCCCCCCACCGACGAAGCCCGCGAGCGCCTCCGCCAGCACTTCCTGAACAGCGACACCTCTACCCACCCTTCGCGCTGGGACGATCTCTGGAAAACCGGCGACTTCCTGCCTTGGGACCGCGGCACACCCAATCCGGCTCTCGTCGACACGCTCGAGCAGCGCACTGAACTGCTCGGGCCTGCCATTACTACCGACTCTGCAACCGGGCTCAAGCGGCGCAAGCGCGCGTTGGTGCCCGGGTGCGGGAAAGGGTACGACGTGCTGCTGCTGGCGAGCTTCGGGTACGACGCGTATGGGGTTGAGGCGAGTGCGAATGCGGTCAAGATGTGTGAGAAGCATGCGGCAGAGCAGGCGGACAAGTATCCGGCGCGGAACACGGAGGTCGGGAGTGGGAGTGTGAAATTTGTGGTTGGAGATTTTTTCAAGGACGAGTGGATAGCAGATGTGGATGGGGGGTTGAGGGAAGGTTTTGATTTGGTTTATGATTATACGGTGGGTTATCTTCATGCTATCAACTGTCCCTGGACAGTCTGCAGAGAAGTCAGGGACTGATGGGTTAATTTGTTTTTTGCATAGTTCCTCTGCGCGCTTCCTCCTACCCTCCGCCCAACTTGGTCGGATCGCATGTCCTCCCTCCTATCTCCTACAGGCCGCCTCATCTGTCTCGAATTTCCTACATACAAGCCTCCTTCTGCAGGCGGGCCTCCCTGGGCTTTACCTCCAGTAGTATACGAAGAAATCCTGACACGACCAGGCGAGGAGATCCAGTATGATAAAGAAGGTAATGTAGTAGTGCAGACGCCGGTTAAGGACAATGCGAAGGCACTAGTGCGCATAGCGCATTGGCAGCCGGAGCGGACGCATGAGGTAGGGAAAGGTACGGATTGGGTAGGAATTTGGAAGCATAAACATTGAGCTCGCCTCAATACGCCCGTATCGATAATGGGGGTGTTTCAAGCCCACTCCGTGTTAAGATGGCGAATACGCTGGCAATTGGCTTCAAGGGGCTTTCCGTAACGAATTGTAATGCTCGCCCAATCCAAAGCCGTGGCGGTAATATCCCAACCAAATGACCTTCTCTTCATCACCGCCCGCTCCAGCATCTTCACCTGGCTCAATCTTATCCACTCTCCCATCTCCATGTAAAACGTGGATTTTGACGCCGTATGTTTTGGCCAACGCTGCCAGTTCCATGTGACCACCCCATTCGCCCGTTTCTCTAATCCTATGCACATAGAAGGGAAGCGGTTCTTCGAGGAATGGTTCAAAATCATCAGGATTCCGCTCTATAAAATCGGCGGCGGCGTGCCTAACAGCTTTATAACCTGGCAAATCTTGCTCTGTGTCATTGGATCCCTCTAGCTTCTTCTCCGTGATTATAGTTGGGGTGATTCGAGGTTTAAGACCGAGCCCAGCCTGATCCATTTGGTCCGCGACAGCAGCGTATAGGCAGTGTCCATCTGCCCTGATTTCTTTCTCTTGTAATCTATACTTTGTAAAATGTTCTCGCATCCGTGCCCGTTCCTGCTCTCGTAAGTTAGGTAAAGATGCGGCTTCCTCGGCAGCTTTTCGAGCCAAGGCGTCTAGCTCTGCCGCGCGACGGGCGAGGCGAGCTTTGGCTCGGTTAAGCGTTTTGCGTATGCCATTCGACGTCGGAGGATCTATAGGTTTTGAAGGGGGCGAGGATATTGAAAGACTCTCCATTGAAGACTGGATGCCATCTGCGTTCTCTCCACTTGTATCCTGGGCCTCGTCGTAATGCGCTTCGTGCACATCCACTTCATTCGGGTTGATTTCAGTATTTTCCCCATTCAAGGCCGCTAGTTCGCGTGTCTGCCGCTCTTTAAGCTCTACCTCAAGAGCTGCGCACTCGTCGTTGACTCCTTTGCGCGTTTTCTTGGTAGCTGACTTTTTCTTCTGCGTAACGCGGGCTTGTAAGTCACGCTGTTCTTTGCGGTGGCGGCTTTGAAGGGCTTCGAGATCTTCTTGTTGGTCCATGATAGTATAGAAGGCTTTCAACGGTGTCTGGGAGGTTATTCAGTGTTCTATGAAAGCATAACTTCTGTGGCGGGGCTGAGTTTAGTGGAGAGGTCCTTGACGCGAGTTGTAGTTTAATAATTCCTCGGAACAGAACGGGTAACTAAAGCCGATAGATCCTACAACCAATTGACCGCTCGGCTGAGCGCCCACCGAGTCACACCGAGCAATTTTTGACTTCAAGTCTCACTCCTCGACCTCCTGCAATCTTGCCCATGTCTGGTTTGCAACATGCAAGGGTTCAGACGTTTAGACCCACCGCAACGGTCTTCACTCGAGGATTTCCATGTGCTTGTGTGCTGGGTGGGCCCTTCTGCACGACTTGCATTTCCTGGCTCCGTCTCCCGATGCCCTGAGTAGTTGGATATCGTCAACACCATGTAACGGCCGTGACAGCCAGAACGGGCTTATCACATCTCTCTAACCCGCTCTCTTCTTCAGATGGACCATCGGTACCTGTCGAGATGCGAGATAACGCCTAAATATGATTATATTATGTCAACCCAGTGCCTAAGTTCTTTCACCAACGAAAGATCTGCTACATGGGGATAAGCGAAAAGAGCTAGAGCTTTTTGACTGAACTGCAGCATGCTCATTGTCCGTGCTTATTTGAGCTTTTGGGAGTTTTCCGTATATTCGTAACTCGGTTCGCCATGGCGGGAACTTCTCGGAAACTATTCGTCGCTTAGAAGCTTGTGGTTTATATGTATGCTATGTCTGCCATATTTTCTAAGACGTGCGCTAGAAAACTAAGCGCCCATTAAGATCCGTAGTTTTTATCTATAATTCGTCTTATTAGTATGCTGCCGCTACGTTCCAGAGTACTATAGGGCTTATTGAAGCGAGGTTTCTACTAAACTCTATTTCTTTGGAAGCTAACATTCATTTCTTAGAATCCTAGCACTACCGTTGTGTTTATGATTACACCAGTATTTCTACTAGCATCATGGCTCGGCTGTATTATTGCCTCATTCTTCGGCATGTTTATAGGACGTAGAGCATGGATCATTTTAGGATGTGGCACTCAAATCATTGGAACTATCATTTCAGCATCAAGTTGCAGCTATGGCCAAATGATTGCTGGGAGAGTTCTAATTGTAAGAATACCTTTAGAGATACTTCGAACCAGAAGCTAATGAATCTTGATAGGGCGTTGGTAATGGATTTTGTACCTCCATGGTTCCAGTTTTCGTCGCCAAAATGGCTACCATCACCAGCAAGCATGGGCAAGGTGTTAAAGCAACGATTGCGTGCGCCAGTCTTGGGACGGCGTTCGCATACTGGGTGTAAGTTTGCAGTCTGCACTCTTCGGAAAAGCGCCAGAGCTGCATATTGACTACTCTGAATAGCTACTTTGGTATGGTTTTCGCACATAATACGCAGGCCGTGTGGCGCTTTCCTGTGGCGTTTTAAATTGTCTGGTCGGCATTGACAATTTTGTTTCACTATTGGAGTCCAGGTGGGCGCATGTGTGAAAGTTCTTTAACCCAGAGGTGTTCTAATTAGCCAAATAGACACTCCTCGATACCTCTACGCTAAAGACCAAGATGCCAAAGGAGATGCTCCCTTAGAGCGTTTATACGAGAAATCCATCGATGAACCTGTAGTCATCCAAGCTAAGGACATTCTGACCTCCCTTGAGCTTGAGCGAACTGCAACCGCCGGTCTCCGCATTAAAGACTTCTTCTGGGACACCTCCAATATGCAAGCCGCGCGCCGTATCCACACTGGCGTGATTTTAGTCGGTGATGCATATCTGATGGGCATTGACATAATCTTCTGCTATACTACCACGATCTTCCAAGCTTATATCGGCCCCGCACTACCCATGGCCTCTGGACTAGTTGGCGCACGTACGACGATTCTTGCGATAACTAATTTCACCGGAGTCGTTTTCACGGAGAAGTTGGGCAGGCGCACTTCTATGTTAACAGCTTTTAGCCATCGCCATCACAGACACCAACGTTGGGTGGAAGACGTGGATCTGGCTCCTCGTCTTCAACGCCATTGCTGCGTCATACAGACGTCCAACCTTGCATTCTATGTTATCCGAATTCACCCGAGCTTGCCTGCTATGTCCACAAGTATTTTTTACTGATATGCTCGTAGTTTACTACTGCTGCCCCGAAACTCGCGGCCGCTCCCTTGAGGAAATCGATCTCATCTTCATGTCCGAGCGACTCCAGGACACAGCCGCTGCGAAGCAGCTTGAGCATGGCTTAGTGCCGGAGGCGAGTGTTGGGGATACGGAGTCCTGGAATGAGGGCAGCGTCGTGCCGGAGAAGGAGATTTAGAATTGATATCATAAAATCCCTTGTGATACTAGTCGTCATGGCAGGAATTCTATAGACCGCTGACATTCTAAATTTTGTAATGAAAGATATAGAGAGCATTGATCTATCTGATCCATTGCGCTTCTCCATATAGTAATTCACCATCGCGAAATAGAGCGTGTCATAACCAAATTTCCTGACTACTTCTGAAGAACTTAAGGGGAAAAGAAAGGGTACAAATATACATCTATTTCCTCAAACACAGCCGCCTAACATATATTTACAAGGTCATGAGGTAGAGCAATGATAAGGCGAGCAGTAAAAAGTTCGGGTCTCAAATTAAATTGGCCAGCAAGGCCTTCTATAGTCTTATGCCTCTATACTCTATATTAATCCTAAGACTAGCCTTCTGGCGTAACTTGAACCCATCCCAGTTTCGCCATATTCATCTATAGCCCCATTCTAACACCGGTCCTAATGCCGTCGTTAACAAGCACAGTGCAAACCTCAATGCAATCCACTCTCCCCCGTCTCCGCCATATGCAGCTGGCACTTCACCAGCGCCTCCACCATCTTCCCGACCTCTTCAAGCCGACTAAGCACGATCTGGTTCCCTTCCACAAACGCATAGCACTGGTACTTTACGCCTGTCTTCTCGCAAAACTCTCTCACCAGCACCTGGAGCGCACGCAGATTATGCCTCGGCACCCGCGGGAACAGGTGGTGCACCGCCTGGAACTGCAAGCCGCCGTGCAAGAAGTCGAGCCAGGGCGGGCAGTCGACGTCCATGGTGGTGCGCAGCTGGCGCTGGGCGAACGACTCGGTGGGGCCCAGGTCCGCCGTCGGCATGCCCCAGTGCGACAGCGTGATCTGCACGTGCAGCAGCATCGTCACGCAGTGTGAGATCAGCACGAAGCCGACGCGGATCGGCCACGTTGGCAGCGTGCACCACAGCAGGCCATAGCCGAAGAGCGCCCAGTAACACGCCATCATAGCCAGCTCGACGGGGCGCGTCCACCAGGCGGAGCCAAGGTTCGCAGCACGTGGCGAGAGCAGGTGCAGCCAGGAGAGGAGGTAGAGGTTGAAGCGGGCAATGGCCATGATCGGGTAATAGGTATATTTCTGGTAGGGGACGAGGAAGTCGGCCGCAGCGTCCCAGATGAAGGTGAAGTTGTAGAAGGTCGAGAGGATGGATTTGAAGTAGGTGGGGGATGTGGCAAAGAGAGGGACGTTTTGAATGTCCGGGTCGTGTTCCTGGATGATGTTAGAGTTGTGAACGCGGTGAGAGATAGGTAGAGCATACGGGCATGTTTGTAATGAGATGGTGCACATTGTGCGAGCTCTTCCACCAACCAATGGAGAGGCCGCAGCAGAAGTCAGCAATGAATGCCCCAATTAGAGTGTCTGCGACGAAGTTCCCTGTTATACCACGATGTCCGGCATCATGAGCAGTGAACATTATTTGTTGCTGCAAAGTCGTTAACAATATTCTGATATTAGGTCAAATAGAGCGGCTAGCATACCCAGAACATGCCTAGGAAAATTGCTGACGTTAGGTACCATTTGGCGTTTAGTAGGAAAATAAAAGCGCAAAAGAGGATCGTCCAGCGAATAGCTTCTTTGCCGTACTCCGAGTAACGACACTCGTAAAATCCCTCATTCTTGATTCGTTCATGCAACGCTTTGTATTCCAATGCAATGTTTCCCTGCGTCTCAATATCGAGCGAAGGGTAGGCGCGAATACCGTTGAGAATCTCTTTCTGCTCTAAGATAGCTGTGTACGCCGCTCTGGAAAGGTTCTTGGCCGGATAAGTGTCTGGTAGTTTCAGAGCTGGCTGCTGTATCTCATCAACGCCCGCCGCGAAGGGTTTCCGTCGAGTACAGGAGACCAAGACGTCCCCACGTTCAGGTATGGCCTGACCAGTTATTGCAGCCTTGACTGTCTCCTTTGGTATCTCTGATTCCAAGTCTGTCGAAGTATACACGCTCGACGCACTCGAACTCAAAGAAAGCTGTTTGGAGCTCCAGGTCGAATCCTCCTCTCCATCAGACGCGCTTATCTCCGACTCGTCTATCTCGCCGTCTTTACGATAGACGCCGCCTCTAAGGGGAGGTTCGAGATTTATCCAAGGTTGCTGTATGCGACCGATTCGGTATGCTTTCATCAGCCGCAGGGTTTTGGAGAAATGGTACCTGCATAAGATAGCATGAGGTTATTCTTTGCCGAACAAATGAGAGCGTAGGCCGACTGCGCCAAAGGCCGAATTAGCCTACCTTCGGCATAGGCATCATGCAAGGCAATCCACCTCACCTTTTCCGAGAATGGAAATTGCATCGAACAAGTGAAGGGAGGAAGAGGGAAGGTAGTTAATATTTACACGTTGATCTCGTCGGTCGCATCTCTTCCCACCATATGCAGAATCGCCAACTTGCCACCAGGATGTTTTCCCAACCATCCATCCAGCCTTAAAACATGTCCTTCGTGAATGACAATGAGCTGGCCCTCAGCAATGAAGTTCTCGATTTCCCTCGGTGAGATAATCCGATTGCGATCCATGGAAATTTTGGCGTTTCCGCTTTTTCTGTGGGACGAGAAACAAAGAAAAATCGGAAATCGAAAGGAATGGAAGTGAGTGAGTGAACGTGAAGATATAAAGGAGCGAATTCCTTGGTAAATACCAGGTAATCTATTGTCAACTGGGAATGTCGCAAGGGAGTCCGTAGCTATATACAGATCCCCTTTCCTGTAAGGAGCTTACGCTTTGGGGAGGTCCGCTGCGCCTACCACTGCCAAGCTTAGCCACGAGTCCATTTCTGCGACACATGCTACCCTCTTAGATTGAGAGAACTTTTGTCCATGCGCCTTTATGCCCACGAAAATTTCGTTTACGTATTTCATTCGGGTGCGCTGCGCCACCATATCCGCGTCAGGCGGGCGAGACCAAATTTTAGTTTCAGCTTGCGGAGCCAGCTCCGCAGCTGGGACGCCAATACCTGATCGAGTGCCAATGCTTTGGCAAATATTAAATTTATCAGACCACTTGTCCTAAGGCTCAAATCAAAATCACGACTTATAGAAAGCATTAATTAAGATCCTCTAAGACAACAGTAGAGGTTAACATCACTGATTATTTGCATATCCGGAGGCTATGTCCTTTAAAAGCTTTTCCAGTCAAAGATCCTTATTCAGAAGTCTTCTCTCATCTTCGCCCAGAATTCACCCACATCAAGTGAAAGTCCCGCGCAAAATGTCTATACCTGCTGGAGTTGCTCCATCATTATTCCGTCAAATGGGTCTTCAACGCCACCGAGGTAAGGCCAGCGTATATATGTAACCCACTCTACTCCTGAGTCTCATGACTCTGTTCTCGGCGTCATCTACTCCACCTAAAGTCGCATGACGAATTATTCCAAGGTGAATGCCCTCGTGGCCAGATGGGGTATAAGGTGGTTCCACGCCAGCCGAATAAGCTTAATGAAGTATTTGCGTATGAGGTGAGCTTTCGAATTGTCCGGCTATGAAAGAGCAGATTACGACTGCAATTCCATACAATTAGCACATCGACCTGACGGTAACAGCACGAGGATCACATATACCTCACTAGGTTTCTTTCCAAATGAAGGCCACCCATTTAATTGAGTATGTAGGTAAACAACCGTGTGTGGCCGAAGATTTTCTATCTTCTTGTAAGATTAAGGTTCCCCGCGAAGTTGAAAATCCCAGGAATATCATTTTGGTGGAACATCGCACTTGATATAGAGCTGCATGCTATCTGCCTGGTCGTGAGACACGCATGCTCATCCTTAGGTAGCAGACGCACAATGCCACTACTTCGTGAGGTTACAAGCTCGGGTACGCGTGTGGAGAGTCGTAGTTGTCGAACGCTATCATCTGGCACCCAACTAGATGCATTTGAGACTCGGGGGTTCCGGTAAACTGAAAAAACTAATTGACAATTACAGTGCTGCCGGTCTACCGGGTGTAGGAGAGTACGTGTGTTGCATAGGTCTTTCGATGCAGGAGAGGCACGAGGTCACTGGTCTTAGAATTCGGAAATAATAGATTTTCCGCTTCTCGAGAGCCGCGATGCGAGTACGACGATGACTGGAATTAACTTTGCTGCACTCGTAGAGGACATTCTGCATCTAGTTTTAACAGAGCTATATGCCGGAGTGGATGATACAACGACTGCTTAATGATGGCGACAAATTATCGCAATATGTTCGACATCTTTGCATAAAAGACTTCTGGCACAAAAACCCTGTATTTTCTTCCTCGGCACTACAAATTCTTGTGAAGCTAGAAAATCTCCGCACTTTCCGGTGTTTCGCCATACAAAGCCATTTTTGCTAGCTTTCTTTTTGTAATCGTGCGTGTTAATGCCTATGACCAGTTGTATGAGAGCTAATACTCTGTAGTTGGGACACAAGTAGTCCGGTGCCTTAAGGGGTTCTTGATTAATTCCGCTGGCAATGGCCTGACGCACAACTCACCATCAACAATGATCGACGCAATGCGACCATGGATTTACCTCTCCTTTCATCACCCAATTGTACTCTAAACTACACGATACATAACACCCTAAAATAGGGCGTGGGGAAATTCTCCGAGTTCTAGAGGCTCAGGGAAATCGTTACCAAAAACCGAAGGCTGAGGGTTCTGTGCTTGCAGACTTTCTCCGGAAGCAAAGCAAGCTTTAGGGTCTCTTATCTTAGACAACTGCTTAACGTCGAGCACTCCTTAAAGCGAGACAGAAGTCGCAGAGCTTTCGTCCGATACCCATAGCTCTATATCGGACAACTGCTCAACGTCAAGCACTCCTTGGAGCGAGACAGAAGTCACAGAACTTACCTCTGCAACACAATATATAGGCCCGCCAACGTGTTAACTAATCTCTTATGCCTTTTCTAATAGACGCGACGCAACGCTTACAACAGATGATGACACATTTCTTGGTATCAGACGTCGTGGCATCTAGTCGAGTGCGAGGGTGAACACGCTGGAAATATGCAGCAGTCTAAAGGCAATTAGCTTGGTTTGTGTGACAGTGACACATCCATACCACTGTTGCCTAACAGCCTTGTCGAGCTGTGAGACAGCGACTATTATAAAAGCCGTTAGCTTAGATTCTCCTCCGTTTCTTAACAGAGAGCTCCCGTGAGCCTTGCTAAGGTATTCCTCTAATTCGCTGTCTTGCTGTTCCATAACATACGCTGCCGGATCCCAGAGATGGCCGACTCTAACTTCCTAGGACTAGGCACTAATATCTGGGGGCACGATGTACCCGGCTTAATGCCACTCGGCACCGAATCTTTCGCCACTGATTATCCCGGCATGATTATGCCAGGCATGGATTTATTTTCCTATCCTAAACTTTCTGAAGTCCATTTCGAGCTACCACAGATGGGCGACGAACCCCTTGTCCAGACGTTCTTTGAGGGTCCAAAGAAATGCACATGCTGTATCAATTGGGTAGAACGCCAGCCAGTGGAGATTCCGAAAGAGGCCTAAAAAAATACGAAAAGGCTGCCATCCGGATTTACAAGTGCAAAGATCATTATGGACATGACGCTAATGGACCCAAACCAAGCGTGGTGGGCGGATTAACCGCCATCAGGATTTCGTACATCGAAATCCAGAGTCCCATCATTCGTCGCGAGGTAGGATCTATCCTGACTGAAGGCAGGCTTGAAACGCTAAGCACGGAAACCATCAAGATCTCTCGGCCATTCAAAGAGCTGTACTTAGCACACGGCAGAATTCCTGACATCCTGAAGAGACAAGAGCCAGGAACCAAGGAAAAAGAGCATATGCAGGTCCTCGTCGATGTCTTGGAAGAAATATTTGCCGAGGTTGCCAGAAGTTTCGTCACTGCACGCGGGAAAAAAGATCACCTTCAACTATCTTTGGACAAATTTCCCCAAGAACATTATCGTATTTTCGAACGAAACGGGTCAAGATCGGCTATATGAAGTAGTATCCAGCGTCGCTACCGCACGCCTTTGCCTCTCATTGGCTGACAAAAGTGCAATCCGCGTCTATTCGAGCCGTCGAATCAGAGCCAACGGCAAAACTGCGGTGCCAATACAATCCAAACCCAGCCCGATGGACGGGAACAGCAAGGACCAATAAAGTGTAGGAACAAAAGTGCAGTACACACGAGTGTTGGGCACAAAACTTAAGTTTGCTCCGCCTTGAATGTCTTTAGATAGCTCGCATCGCCCGGATAGGCCAACAGAAGTGCAACAAGGTGCTTTTGCAAGGCTTTAGCATCATATTAGGTCTCTCGCCACCGGCCATCAGTTTCAAATCGCTCGTGGTGCCAGGTCCGTGTTGATATCCTCTCTCTGCCAATGATCTTAAGCACCCAGACTTTGTGCACTTCTGAGAAAGAAACGAAGGCAGAGCAGGGCTTTTTACCTGTAACCTGCAGCCTGATTGAATCAAACTACCCTTCGCCTCAGCATAACATTCGAGGCATATAAAAGCACCATGGGCCTCGAGGACGATTCGCACATTATCCAGCCCAGGAAGAAGTCCGGATATCCGCTTGCCACTAGACGATCGCTTCAATCATGACAGCCGAGACCGCACAGAAATCTTCCGGTACGATATTACCTTTTATCTCTCACATGGATCAAAGCAAGCTCTGATGCGGGCTTTAGGCACTAGGACCTCCTTAAGTAGTGACAAAAAGTCAATGGGACAGCAAAGCCTTTCTTCGCTGTGAGTAATACCTTCTAAGGAAACTGCTCGCGGCGGATGCTAAACACGACCATTATAGTACTTCGGCAAGCCTGCACCAAGTCAACCAAAGCTACCATCCAATGCAAAGATTGCTAGATGAAACACCTAAAGAGCAATACTGGAATAGTGAGACCTACCACTTTAAAGAAACGGGACAAGAATAGAGGATTAATAATATGAGGAGGGCTGAAGCTGCGGCCACTTTGTAGAAATGTAAGGACGATTTCGGAGAGTCATTAGTGGAGCGAGTGCTTCCTTAAAGCAAGTTCATCAATTGATGCTCTAAGCACACTCTCCGCACCGATATAGGTGGATCCAGGGATCTAGTAGGAGTAATTTAAGAATGTCGTTTCCATTGCTCTCCCGCTTTGACAGCCGCTAAGCCTGTTTAAAAATGTGCTCCCGCTGGAAGCAACTTCCACTCCTAGGCTAGGCCATTAACGTGACTGCCGATGTGACCATTAATATGACCATTGATCGACGCTTTGACGTCAGCTTGACTGATTATGAAGGCTGTAAGTCGATCGAAGGCTGGCTGTGAATAAATTGCGGTCATAGGAAATTCGCTTGCGCCAGCTTTTCCCAAGCCGCTCTCTTGGCCTAGAATCTTAGCTCTCGAGAATTTCTATCACCCGCAAAGAGTCAATGCCAGGGGTTTTTTGCAATTTGATTTAGGGGAACATTATTATGTTGAGCCTTCTGAACTGATTTGCATTGGTTCTAGTACGATTGGAAGGCATGGTGGTGGTGTAATTAATGATTGAATTCTATGTAGGTATACGCATAGTTTCAAAAACAGTGTCCGCGCATAGACCACCTTCTCTTTGGACGCTGCCGTGTCAAGGGATAGCCCTGCCTCTTGGTAAACTCGTGGATATCATTAAGAGCAAGCCGAGCAGAGTCGTACAGCTTCAACAGGGGTGGGTTAAGAGCCATAGTGGAGATGGGGAAAGGTAAGGAGTTGGTTTGGGTATGGGCGCGCACTAGTTGCAGATGTAAACAAGTCAAACACACGTGATGTTTAACCTTAAGGGGAAGTATCAAGCCTGTTTGGGCAGGGGGCGTGCGCATATCATTTGGGGTGTATAATTAAGGACAATGGTAGATCGACACCCCCTAATTGATATTCGCACACCCCCCTTGATTTGGCTTAGCTCCCACCATATCTAGTTAGAACGTCACGTGTGTTTGGCTCGTATGCATCTCGTCGCGAAAATCAAACTTTCAAAATGCAACTTTTACGACTGCGCCACCTCAATCAAGTCTTAATTTTAATTATAGTACAAGTAATAGAGTTCAAATCAAAGTCGGAATGCACCAAAGGACCCCTCAGCAAAGTCCTGCTGAAAGGTCAAGGTCCCCCGACCTCTGTAAGCCCGTTGAATATTGCCGCCAACACTCAGCAATGCACTTGCAGTAGTATCTTGACTTCCACCATACTCACCACCGTACTCACTACCTATACTACTACGTACTTGCTCCTGAGTCGATCGATTAGATTGCGCAGTGGCTTGTGAGGCCTGGCTTGAACCAATTTGAGTGCTGCTACCTCTATTTGGTGTCTGAGCTGCCTCCGCGAATACGCCCACACCCGCGCCCGCCCCCGCGCCCGCGCCCGCCCGCGCCCACGACCACGACCACGCGTAGGTGGTATCTGCTTATCGGTTTTAGATCAGAATTTGGTAACCGCATAGCCTTGCCCTTTTGCAAACTCGTTAATATCATCGATTGCAGGCTCTGGGAAGTCGTACACCTTGTGGGGGGGTTGGGTTGAGAGCCATAGTAAAGAGGTAATGTTTTGGGTATGGGCGCGCGACAGTTGCGCACCAGTGCAGATGCATACGAGCCAAACACACGTGACGTTCTAACTAGATGTGGTGGGAGCTAAGCCAAATCAAGGGGGGTGTGCGAGTATCAATTGGGGGGTGTGCGAATATCAATTAGGGGGTGTCGATCTACCATTGTCCATAATTAATGGCGCCCTAAATAAATCAGCCTTGTTTCCCAAAAGCCAAGGGAAAAAAGAAAGAATATCTTTAGCTTCTAAAACAGACCTGGCACCGATACGAACCAATACGAACCAATAAAATATCGGTTATTGGAAATATATCGGCAATATGATATTGCCAATATTGGGTAAAAAAATAATAATAACTAGCTTTACACAACCTTATATTATGTCACGCGGGGATGTAGGTGTGGTGTGAGGACTCCTTAAGGTGGAGTAACGTAGCTGACCGGGAAGCGAGCCACCCCACGAAGCGAGCCACATACAGGTGATATTTGATTAATTTATAATAAAATCAACAACGAGTTTAAATATATTCTAAATAGGTCAAATTAAAGCTTATATACTACTATTTCGATCATAATATTGCTTAAAATTTATCTACGTTTTGGTGGTAATATAGACCCACGCGCCAACTAATTACATAGGCGACTACTATATTCCTACAACGTCCCCTTCCAGATTAATAACCCGTTAATTTACTTATTTATAGGCTACGGATCGCACCTAAATATATAAGAAAGGTGAGCCTAATTTTAATTATACTTACTAGGGTTTAGAACGGCTCTACTTAATATAGCAACGTTAAGCTCTAGTAGAGTTATTCCTTTCTTATACTCCCTTTAAGTTAACTTTCATACGGAGGCCTCCTGCTTCTATAGATCTTCAGATTTTAATTAATTCACGTTTTCCTAACTAAGGACTCTACCTTTGCTAAAGAGTCGCCTATTTAACTTCTTATTAATATAAAAGCTTTAGTTTTTCTTTTTTTTAAATATAGGAGTTGGTTATAAAGCCTATTAAAGCTTTAAAAAGCCTTTTAAGATATTATTAAGTTGGGGTCTTAAGCAGGCCGTCAAGTCGCGCGGTTATTAATTTGTTAATATAGTTATATAAAGATTTAATTTCCCTTACAGTTGTAACGAAGCCTTATAGCAGGAACTACGGTGGACTTATTAATAGGCTAGGTATATAGGTAAACAAGAAGTTAACAACGTAATAATAACTAGTGGAGTGGTTGCCTAATAGATTAACTCTAATTATATTTTAAAATTTACTATAAGTGTAACGGAACCTTGTAGCAGGTACTACAATAGGTCCTGTTAATGGGCTAGGTATATAGGTATTGCAAGTAAGTTAACAACGTAATAATAACTAGTAGAGTGGTTGCCTAACAGATTAACTTTAATTATATTCTGAGAATTACTATAAGGAAGGAACTATCTAGGTAGGGACTATAGTCCTTTAAATACACGACTGTACTCCTAAGAAATCCTTCTTTATACGTAATGTACACGTACTTTATTTACTTTATTATAAATTATATAGATTATACAGATTATATAGATTACGTTATATAACTAGTGCTACTATTCCTTATTATATGGTTCTACCAGTTCTATCCTAGACCGTGCCCTTATTAACTAACTAGCTTCTTCTTCTCGGATGGTAACCGTCCAGGCGCGGACGGTCGGGGCGCCAGACCCGAAACGGCCTAGCACACGCGAGGTCTTGGCGCCCCAGATAACTTCACTCTTAATTAAGCTCTTTAATCTTAAACACCTTAACGCTTAATCAATAAGCAAAAATCAAGTAAGCTAGAGCTCTATATTAGCTATATACGTCATATACTAACTTATATACTAGATTTCCAATCCACCAGCTCTTCTAGAGCTTCAAAAATGCCTCCCAAGTAAGTAGTTTTGAGGTTATATGATTTTCATATATTTTTAGAAAAAAAAGTCCTTTAGAACTATATTTTCAAATTTATAAAGATCTCTTTTTTCCTTTCTTGGTTTTATATTATATCGCTTACTAGTTTCTTAATTATTCTGACATATTAGCTTTAAATTAATGACTTTAATTTTTTTAGGAAATTTTTTCTCGGTTTTTTACTATAGCAATAACTTAATTATCGGATTTTCTAATATCTTAGGCTTTCTTTCTTACTGGGAAGAATTATTCTATATGCAGCCTCTTGCTTAATAGACTTATAGTTTTTCCTATTTTCTTTTTATTTTTTCTTATTTTTTCCAAGAATTATTTTAAATTTTGGGTATTAGATCTGCTAGTACTACTGCCATCCTCGCTACTAAAAAGGCAGCATACTAGAAAAGATAGTTGTCTAGAAAGCCGTCAAAGGTATATATTTTTCTTGGTAGTTCTAAGAATATGCTAATTTTATCTAGAAAGAACAAGATAAAGATCTTAAGGAGAAATTAAGGTAAGAAATATTCTATTTTTTCTATTTTTTCTTAGTTTTTTTAATATTTTAGGGCTGGTTTCTAGGGGCACAAAGACGCAGATCCTAGGTGCTATACCTATCGCATCTAAAATGCCGTATAATTTTACCATTTTTCTAATAAATAAAACCAATTTAACATTTTTTTAGAAAATGCCTACTAATGGTAAGATTAATAGTACTAAGGAGGTTAAGAAACTTCCTTATGGCTGTAATTACGAAGTATATTATCAAAAATTCTAATATTAGTAATTTAATTTCTCACTTTACCTAGGAATTAATTCTGGAGCTATAGTATATAAAGAAGGGTCTTTAGGATATGAGAAATCTAGTTTATTTCTTATATATTTTAATAAAACTAACTTTTTTTAGGGTAATTCTAACTTAAACAAAAATGGAAGAATGCCTAAGGCATTTGGGAGACATAGATCTTACCTACTTTCCTTTTTTAAGATTCTTTTTAGTACTTTCTCCATTAAAAAGGTATTTAATTCTTGTTTTTTCCAACACATTCTTTTATAAGTAAAATTAGCTAATTTCTTGGATTTTCCATTAAGATGCTTAATATTGATAGTGCGCGTATAGCTGCATTAAAGAAGGTTTCTAAAATTAAATCTAAAGGTGGTCTTTAACTAGGTACGTAAAATAGCTTCTTTTTTTTAGAATTTACTAACAAATCTTACTAGCTCCTTATGAATTTCCAAAAGATTCTGATTCTAATTAGTAGCCAGATATTTCTGCATTTTTAGCTTAAATTCTCGGATATACCGAGATCATAGGGGTTTTTTGTCTTTTTTATTTGGTCATAATTTACCTTAGTTTATTTAAGGAGGATTTCTTAGATTTTCTAAGATTCCTAGAGGATTTTCCTATATAATTTGTAAAATTAGGGTTCTTTTCCTAGCGTTGGTGGTTATTAAAAATTTTAATACCCCCTTTTATTTTCTTAGATATTCTGATAAACCTCTGGTTTATAGCACTTATATAGTGCCTAAGTAGTCTCTTAAAATTTAGAGAATTACTTAACTAAAAGTTTTAAATTTCTTTAACTATATTTTATTTATATAAAGCTATATTAATTAATTAATAAACTATAAATAGAATAGGAATATAAAATTAGACTAAAACACTATTTATAGGACCCTAAGAATAGAACCTTAATAGAAACTACTAGAAATTACCTTTATTTATAAAGACCTCTTTAAGATATAAAATACCTGCCTTAATTATAAAAGTCTAAATATAAAACCAATAGAGACCTTTTTAGCTTTTTAGACCTACTTTTTATACCTAGCTAGCTAAGCCTAAATTTCCTATAAAGACTTAATACTAGACCTCTTTAATAAGCTTACTTTAGACCTATAGCGCGTTATANTACTAGTTTTTACTATTATATAGACGTTAAAGGTACTTATANACTACCACTTAGCTATTAACTAAGGCCTCTATTAAATTAAGGTATAAGCTAAGTAGTATAAAGCTAGAAGCTCTTTAAACTAAACTATAAGCTCTATAAGAACGGCTTATAGTACCCTAGTATAATCTATAACTCCTATATCTCCTACTATATAGCCTACCATTAATCTCGTAACTAGTTATATAGCTAGTCCTACTACAGGTCTAGTATATACTTAGCCTATATATAGCAGCCCCTATAAATAAGCCCTTAGTAATTAAAAAGCTTACTTTTTATATAGCTAGGAAGACTACTCTATAAAGGACTACTTAATAGCAGTAAAGATAAATAAGGTTTTATTAATTTAGAAGAATAGTATAAAATTAGTGTTTATATTAACTTAATAATATAAGTAAGTTATATCTAGGGGCACGAAATACGTATAGTATCGTAT
>NW_027137667.1:0-12637 GCF_001692895.1 Cenococcum geophilum 1.58
ACTACCTAGTCCTAGGCCCTAGATCTAGGAGCCGTATAGTATTATTAGCCTTATTATAAATAAATAAATAAATAAATAAATATCTATAATTAATTACTGGTATAAAAATATATATCTATACGCCTATATATTTATATAAAGCTCTATATAAAGCTCTATATAAGGCTCTATATAAAGTTATATATAAGGCTCTGCATAAAGCTTTATATAAGGCTCTACACAAAGCTCCGTTCGAAGCTCTACTTAAAGCTCTACTCGAAGCTCTGCTCAAAGCTCTGCTTAAAGCTCCTCAAAGCTCTACACAAGGCTCTGCTCGAAGCTCTGCACGAGGCTCTGCACGAGGCTCTGCACGAAGCTCTGCACGGGGCTCTGCACAAAGCTCTGCTCGAACTTCTGCTCGAAGCTCTGCAGGAAGCTCTGCAGAGGCTCTGCACGAGGCTCTGCACGAAGCTCTGCACAAAGCTCTGCGTACAGAGGCTCTGCACGAAGCTCTGCACGAAGCTCTGCACGAAGCTCTGCACGAAGCTCTGCAGAAGCTCTGCACGAAGCTCTATGCGAAGCTCTGCGTAGGGCTCTGCGTAAGCCTCTACTAAAGCTCTATATAAGGCTTTATTAAAGCTCTGCGCGAGGCTCTACCTAAAGCTTACCCCCTTCCATAAAGTAAATCTATACCTACTAGTAGTCCTTAGTTATTATTTAAAGCTAGCTCGTTAGTTTAGGTACTCTAGCTGCGGTAGGAAGAGGGCGGCGGTGGTCGTAGGAAAGGTGCGGCTGCTACGACTCGGGCGCGTCGGGCGCGATAACGAGATAACGAATTGGAATCGGGTAAATCGGGCAACGTAGTCTTCTTCGCTAGGTTTAATTTGGTAATTCTAGCCATTAGAAATAGCTTAGGGAGCTATAAAAGTTAAGATAATTTAGCTTAAAGTAGGTGTATATAGGCCTAAATACCCCGCGCGGGACTAATAAAAATCTAAACTGTGTACTAGACCTTCTAACGAAGGTCTTGCCAAAAGCGGCTAGCGGCTTAGCAAAGTAAGCCTTAGCAAGAAGGTCTGGGAACGAGACAAGTCTGGTACACGGTTCGGAAATTTATTAGTCCCTCGCGCCGATTTATATATAATTCTTATATAAACTCGCGCGCCATACTAAATCCTTTAGCTATTAATTAATAACGAACTAACGCCTTTATAAATAATTAGCCAACGTTATGTTTTAGAACTTTATAGGGCGATTCTAATGCTACTAAAATTATTGCGAACGGCCTGGTGGTTACTACTATATTTCGCCTTAAATAAGCAAATCTCCCCTTTAAAGCTCTGCTTAAAACTCTACTACTATTAATTAATAACAAACTAACGCCTTTATAGATAATTGGCTAACGTTATATTCTAGAGCTTTATAAGGCGATTCTAATGCTACCAAAATTATTATAACCGGCGTTATGGTTACTGCTATATTTTGCCTTAAATATTACTACTAAAATAGTAAATATTTAGCTAGAGCTATTAACCATTACCAATCCTTAACATTTAACCTCCTATATTAATATTTATAGTAGATAAATACCTAAATAGCTAATATATTGTATCTAGACTAACTCTGGGCCTTATTACCTGCTTTATTGCTCTTCCGCTGCCTGCATAAACGCCTGCACGAAAGCCTGCACAAAAGCCTACACGAAGCCTGCACGAAGCCTGCACGACGTCTGCACGAACGCCTACACGAATACAAACTCTATATAAAGCTCTGCACAAGGCTCTGCACGAGGCTCTGACTTAAAGCTCCGGTCGAAGCTCTTGGGTCGAAGCTCTGGTCGAAGCTCCGGTCGAGGGTCTGGTCGAAGCTCTGCTCGAGGGTCTGGTCGAAGCTCTGCTCGAGGGGTCTGCTTGAAGCTCCTGGTCGAAGCTCTGGTTAAAGCTCTGGTCGAAGCTCTGGTCTCGAGGCTCTGGTCGAGGCTCTTGTCGAGGCTCTGGTCGAGGCTCTGGTCGAGGCTCTGGTCGAGGCTCTGGTCGAGGCTCTGGTCGAAGCTCTTGGTCGAAGCTCTGCACGAAGCTCTGCACGAAGCTCTGCACGAAGCTCTGCACGAAGCTCTGTATGAAGCTCTGCTACTAAGCTCTGCAGGAGCTCTGCTCAAAGCTTTGCACAAGCTCTGCTCGAAGCTCTGCACACAGGCTTTGCTCAAAGCTCTGCTCCACACCTTATATGGAGCTTTTAAAGCTCTACTAATATATACAGCACTAATATACCAGGGAGGTCTATAATTAGCTATATAACCGCCTATATAATTATTATTATTAATTCTATTTATTACCCAATTTGGTCCCTTTTTAAGTTTATATAGGAAAAGCCCTATAAGGGGAAAACCCTATGTTTTACCTTTTTGCCTAGTCCTACTTGTTCTTCTCTTTGCCTAGCTAGTAATATCTTTATATCTTCTAGTCTACCTTTATATACTATACTTTCTAGGTATATTAGAAGATCTAAAGGGGGGTAGCTAGGAGGTCTAGCCAATTCGCTAGTTAGCCGCCTATAGCTAGGCTGGGTATTTAGTTCTTAAGGGGCTAGAATAGGGCGTATTATTTAATGTGCCCTCCTATTAGCTCTTATATGCTATTTAAAACTACTAAAGAATTCCTTTACCTATAAGCCATTTCACTACTACCTATAAGGCTATTTTACTACTACCTATAAGCCCCCTACTTTTAAAGAGTGTATCTAAGGTAATATTTATTTATACCTTATATTAGTAAGTAGCTAGTTCCTTTACTAAGCGGTAACTGTAGGATATTAGTATATAGTATACTAATTAAATAGGCCACCCGTATATATATTAAGGGTAAGATATTTAAAATATAGGATACTTAGTATACTATATTTATACCTAAGAACCTTTATCTATAGTAGAAAGGGCGGCTATAGATTTTACCTTTATTAGTCCCTTTATTATATGAGAGAGAGTTAGTATTTAACTATAGGGTATTTTTATATAGCTGCGTTATATATTTTACTACTTTCTTCTATTATTGCTTCTATTTAAGATCTGCTATCTACCTTATAATTATTATAGTAAATCTCTATTATATATATTAGTAACCCCTATCTTCTATTACTATTTATAGCGCTCCTACTAAGTATAACCGCTAGGTCTTACTTAGTAAGGCTAATAATTCCTAATATTCTTTTTTCTCTCACTCTTACTATATGGAGGTTCTTCCTAGATAGTATTTTACGGCTTTAGTCTGCGTCTCTATTGTGCCTTAGCTCTATTGCTATATATGTTCTATTTGCTCTTTAGTTTATTTCTATACCTATATTACTTCTCTTCTTATAGCTATTTAAGTTAATATTATATCGACCTGGATCGGACTTTCTTTACCACTATTATACTACTATCTAATAACCTAGAATCGTTCTACAACGACCCTCTAGTTCTCTACTTACTAAATTAACATTATAGCGTTCTTACTTACTTTTTTTAACTTTTATCACTTTTAACTCATCTAGACTACCTTAATATATATATAAAGAGCTTCTATAACGCATTAGATAGATTTCTTATACTTTATTAAACTGTTTAATATTATATTAGATATTACACCTTATACTTCACTATTCTTGTATACGCCTGTAAGTATCGTCTTCTTATAGGTTTATTACCCTCCTATAGTTCCTATATTATGTACTAGTTTTATAATAGACTTTAAGCTATGCGCGTATAAAAGAGATATCTTTTAATTAGTACCTTTTAATAATACCGCATAGACCTATAGGTTCTCACTTATAATTAGTAGCCGATTTATAGTAGAGTTTAGTGCCTTGTATAACTAGACCTTACCATTTATTATTTTATTAGCTAACTGATGTAGGGCCGTATATATATTATTATAAAAGAGAGGTCCCACTATTAAATTAATAAAAGTAGTAATTTATAATACTGCAAAAATACTACTACTTCCCTATAAGTAGTCTATATAATATACTTATTCTAGTTTAACCTAGGGTCTACCTAAACCCCTAGGACCTTAAGGGTAGCTTCTAGTTTTACTTTATAGCCTTAAATATTTACTATTAAGACTAGGTTACTACTTACTCTCCTTTTCCTTATAAAGTAGAGAAGCTAGTATTTATCTAGTACGAATTTAGCGCCGTATTATTTTACCTATATAATATACCTATTATATACCTAGTTTAGCCTAGTATAGTTTTCTACTACTATATTTCCCTATATAATTAGATTTATATTATATCTTAGCTATTATTATATATCTCTAGTAGTTTAGATATAAAGAAAAGAATTAGAATTAGAAACAGGGGTAATCTCTATAGGATACCTATAGGTATTAGTATTAATTCGCTTTTATAGCTGTTGGGAATAAGGCAAGCGGTCGTCACGTATCGACGTGGCCCTAGCGCGGTGAGGAACCTTTAGTTCCTCACCCCTTTCCTTATTCCTATAAGAATTAAAAGAAAGAATAATAATCATCATACTATCTACGAACCGTAGCTACGTGATATCCCCTTGTATAACCAACACTAATCAGTGGTTAACTTCACTGTTATACCACAGAGCAGCTAGGTATTCCACTAAGAAGAGACAAGCTACTGTACCAGTGCTACTCGTGCTAAAGAAAGCTGTCTTTTAAGGTCAGAACTAGTCCTAAACCTTAAATAGAACTCTTCCACAAATCTAAGGATCTAAAGGCCAGAACTGGTCCTGAGCCTTTCTAAGATTACGGATTCTTGCGTCTATCACGCAGAACAACACGCTTTATAAGTCTTTGCGATTTAAGGCTAGAACTAGTTCTAAGCCCTATAATCGCAAACACACGTCTAAACGCGTACTAAACAACAAACGCGTACTAAATGACGAACGCGTACTAAACGATAACCCCTATACTAAACGATAACCCCTACACTAAACGACAATCCCTATACTAAACGATAACCCCTATACCAAACGACAATTCCTACGCTAATAACACTTCCCTCCCTCTAAAAATATGGCTACGCCTACTTTAAACGACTGGGAAGACTCCTTACTACTAGGAGTAGCTGTATACGCGAAACTTATCGATAAAAATTGGGACAAATTTACCATTGATATAGTAACTTGTACCGTAAAATAAGTTAATGGCTTTCTCCTACACCGTATTTTATTCTACTAAAGTAGATACTACGCCGATATACAACTATGGGAATATTTTAGGGAGGATTTTATAGAATGGACCGCCGACACCTAGGCACTTAGTAATATTAATATTATTTAGGATTTCCGAGACTTCCTGCGGGAGAAAGAAGTATTTGTACCTATAGATAGGGGTACTATTAGAGACAATATTTAGGAGTATGTTATTAACGTAAAAGAAGAATATAAATGGACTCTATAAGAGATTAAGATTAAGCACCAAATACGCGCTATAAAGAAGCTTAACTCTTAAGGGAATCTTAATAACGGATAGCTATAAGCAACACTATAAATAACCTTAGGCTATTAAACACCTTAAGTTCCTTAGGCTGCCGTATCTTAACCTATGCCTTAAGCTCCGCAAAAAACCTCCGCAGGAATATCCGCAGGAATATCCGCAACAACCTCCGCAGTAATATCCGCAGCAACCTCCGCGGCAACATCCGCAGCAACCTCCGCAACAACCCCCGCAACGTAAGTAAGCGTAAGATCCCCTTGCTTTGAGATCTAATAACCTCTAAACCCTACTACAGCAAGATTAGGAGAAGAAGTTCAGCGGGGAATTAGAATACGGCAGAGGGTACGATTAATGTTAACTATAAAGCAATCGTGGAGGTCCTTGTAGAGGTCCTCGTGGAGGTCCTGGTGGAGATCCTCGTGGAGATTCTCGTAGAGGTCCTCGTAGAGATCCTCGTGGAGATTCTTATAGAGGTCCTTATGGAGGTCCTCGTAAAGGTCCTTATAGAGGTTCTTATAGAGGTCCTTGTGGAGGTCCTTATAGAGGTCCTCATAGAGGTCCTTATGGAGGTCCTCACAGAGGTTCTCGTGGAGGTCCTCGTATAGCATCAAGAACTCTTTAGGATTTAATGGATTAGTAGCTAAGACAATCTGGCAGATGCGATAACAAAGGCAATTTAAGAGCATTCCTATTAGTCGACTATTGTTCCTATTTGCTCGAGCTAGCCATATCTAGTTACGCTCCGCTAGCTCTATAACCCTATTTTAACGACACAGTTTCCTAGGGCGTACTACCTACTAAATTCCTACTATACTCTGCCGACCCTAACTTCTGCTAGCCAATTAGGATTTTCTATGCCCGGCATGGAAAATTGCTATTAGCTTGCTTACTACTAGCGCCTTAGCGACTCCCTTTATATTCTCGTTAAACCTAACGTCCTTCTTTATCTTCTTCTTCTCCTTAGCTTTATATCTTTATATAGTAGCAATCTACAAGTATATATAGATGGCAACCATAAAAGAAGAGTTGCTAGTGTTGGGAATAAGGCAAGCGGTCGTCACGTGTTGACGTGGCCCTAGCGTGGTAGGGAACCTTTGGTTCCTTACCCCTTTCCTTATTCCTATAAGAATTAAAAGAAAGAATAACAATCATTATACTATCTACGAACCGTAGCTACGTGATATCCCCTTATGTAACCAACAATAGCCTTTAATTATAATTTTTATAGTATACCCTCTTAGAAAAGCTTAAATAAACTTAATTATCTAATCTAGTAGGCCTTTATTTCTTAGAATCTATANAAGTCTCTTATAGAATATATTAATTATACTAACTTATAACTACGCTATAGGGAAATATATATAAGGGGAAAGGGCTAAGTAGGGTAAGTAATAGCGGTTAAATAGTTATATAAAGAAAGAGATTTAGGGTACTAACCCTAATAGGGGCACCCTTTACCTAGCTAGTAGTAAAGGAGAGTATAGGACGCCTATAAGGTAGTACTAACACTACTAAAGGCCTACTCTAGTAAAAAATTCTAATTGTAATAGTCCTTAATAAGACGCCCTAAAGGCGAATAGAAGATACCTATAAGTTACTNNACTAACTAATACTATAAAAAAGATTAATATTAGTATAATATAACTACGGATACTTAAACTATAAAGTAATACATCTTTTATTTAATAGCCTAGACTTAAAAGAGTATTAGAAAATAGCCTTATAGGAACCGGTATATAATAAAACTACGCAAAATACTAATATAAAGGATACTACCTTCTATTTAAACTAATCCCTAGTAGTATGAATTACTTAATATATTAGAGTAGATTACTACATACTATTAGCCCTAATATAGGTAAACTATAAAGACGCTACTAATAGGGAGCTAAATTAACGTTTATAATAACCTAAGGGATAATAAAACCCTCTAAATTGCAATATAGGGAACTATTCTAATATATACTATTAAATATAGTAAAAGGCAAGGTAATAGTCCTAGGAAATTTTAACGTATACAAAATAGTGTAGGAAGAATAGCTAAAGGCTTATAGCCTAAAAGTATAAGTAGGCGAGACTACTATACCTTACTAAGTAAGCTTAAAACGTAGGCCCTTACTTTTAACTACCTTAATATAGGGTAAGCCTACTTAGAAAAGAGGAACCTAAAGAGAGTCATAATTTTGACTTACTTTATTTTATAGAAGAAATACTTATAAAGCGAACTATGCGCTTTATAGACTAGCAGTAGCATATAATAATTATCCTTTAGACTAATATACCTATACATAAGGATAATACTTAATATCGCCGTACTAGCGTAAACAAACTCGCTAGAGATACGTTACCACGAAATTTAACTTAAAAAGAGTTAATACCTAGGGAAGTTATTAATAATAGGCATGTAGTCTATAACCTATCCTAGGTATTGTTAACTAGAGGGTAATTTAAAAGGATTTATAAGTAGATCCTACTTAGAAAAATACTAACTTTTAAAAGACCTAGCCTAAAAATACGCCTACTATAAATAGTCGCTAGGAGACGGGCCTAGGCCTCTTACTATTATAGGCGGTAAAAAAGGGCAAGGCAATAGATAGTATAGTATATGTAAATAAAGCGCCTACTACTTAATAGGAGCTTATAGAGAGACCCTAAAGAGAATAGGCCCTAAGAAGATGATTATATATATAAAGGGAGGGTAGAAATAACTAGCGCTAATTCCTTAATAGAAATTCCTAACTTAAACCTACTCTACTAAAACTATATACTAAGAGGACTTTAGCATAAGATTAAAGTAAAATAGACAAGCTGCTAGAAAGACGCTAGGTAGCTTTTTATCTACTTATAACTTTACTAAATAATAGAATAGGAACTAGATATAATTAATAACAAGGAAAAAATTAAAATATTAGAAACAGAGGTTTTTTCTAGGCCGGGCTAAGCAGAGCTATAGAATATTAGATACTAAATTCTACCCTTATACTATTAAATAAGTTATATAAATATTAGTAAAAGAAATAAAGACGCTATATTTAAAGCTCCTAAACTAAGTAAAATTGCGTATAAGGCTAGATAAGACCCTAAATACAGGTAATATTTAAGGGCCATTAATAGGAGAAGCGGTAGTATTACTATACTCGCTAATTCTATTAACTCTGGCCTATACCTCTAGAGAGGCGAACTACTTAATACTTATAAAGTAATAACTATAGTTTTTTTATTAAAGGGTATTAAAAAAGACTACTCTATTTTAGAAAGCTATCTACCCCTAAAAAGGGCTTTAGAAAAGATAGTTATAGAATGTATATATACCCGTTAGCGGAAGTATAGAGTCTACTATTATAATGATAATTATAATATAGGCGTAAGAAAGAAAAAAAATTTGACCCCTTTTAGGCTCTCGCCCTAATTACCTTTAGTTATTTTAAAGCGGTTATATAGAGCTTACCTATAGGGATATATATAATTAAATTTAAGACTAGACCTAAGCAGAATATTATAATATATAATTATAATAAGGACTTTTATAGATCCTAAAAATAAGGGCCTATTAAACTAGATAATAAAGTTTATTAAGCCTTTCTAATAGGGCGTACTATAAAATAATTATAATTAATAAGGGCTATAAAAAGAGGAATTAATACTATACCTATATAGGTATTCTCTATAAGATTACCCCTATTTCTAATTCTAATTCTTTTCTTTATATTTAAACTACTAGATAGGGAGTCCAATGATAGAATAATAGGTGTATTGTATAGACAGAGACGAATCCTTAAGGGAAAAAGGAGGAGTCTGTATGCGAGGTAGGAAGGGTTTTCCCTAGGTATATACAGAGCATATACCTTACGGGCGAGTCACCCCTAGGTTGCCCTAGGGTCGCCTATACCTTACAGCTATATAACTATCTACTTAGGTTTTACCTAACAATGCCCCCCCCTTTAAAAAGGGTTATCCCCAATCCTTTATATACTTAAGCCTCGATAAAACCCCATAAAAAACCTTAGTAAGGAAAAAATTTAGAGGGGAAAGAGCATCTTAATTTTGCGTATAAAGAGACGGGTAGTATATATACGCGGCGCAAAGATATTAAGGAACTTTAACCGGCGGTTAAAGTTATCTAATTAGTTAAATTTGTCTTGCTAAGACTCCCCCACATTTAACTAAGCTAGTAGTAATTTTATATGCCCGGTATAGAAAATCCTAATTAGTCCATTTAACAGGTAGAGCTAGTAGAGCTTAATACCGTTGCCTAAATTTAGTAGACTAAAAATATTCTAAAAGCTCGCTTGTGTAGGCAGGTCGCTAGTACCTCGCGGATTAGTTATAGGTTATTTACATACAGCCAGATTTATAAACGGTAAGGCTATATACCTATTAAATCCGCCGCTGACCCTGCTTCGGCCTTACGCTATACCGGCGTAGCGCCGTATATACTTTGTAGGTAGGTTATAGGTTACTTATATATAGCCAGGTTTAGGGCGGTAAGGCTATATACCTGTTAAATCCGCTATTAACCTATGCTTTTGCCTTACGCGTTATCTATATAGTATATGCGTGGAATAGTATAAGTTATTAGTATAGGTTGCTACTAGCGAGTTACTAGTAGGTTATAGACCCTAGTTAAATGGACCCTAGTTATAGATAGGCCTATTCTCTAATATATAAATAATCTGCTTAGCTAGTATAGAGTAACGGACTAGGTCTAGGAAGGGTGCTTTCTAAATTAAGGCTGTAGTTCTTATAGCAATCGTTACTTATTCTTTAATCCCTTAGGACGTTCTTTACTCCGCTTTAATACAGGTTATATTTTAACAGCGGCGCTTACTTTTCGCCTACGCTTCGGCTATAAGGCTAGGGTATCCCGCTTACGGTACTTATCTAGTAGTTATTAACAATTCTTAAGTTCTGTCTTATATTTCCATTCGTTATACTTATTTAGCCATCCTAGCCATTTAATAAGGTACTACGGTTATCTAGCACAATCCTAGTAGGCGATAATTACTTTTACTTCCTAGCTGCCTTCCTTAAGCTCTTTTACTGCTAGGGGTTAAAACCTAGGGCGTAACCTGTAAGGCTTTAGTAGGGAGATATAGAAGACTAGGTAGAGCCGTGCCATAGTAAATAGGAGCTCTAGCTTATATACTTGCTGCCCTACGCGTTCTAGGATCTAAAACGGTCCTATAAACTTGTGGTTAAGCTTTTTATAAGGACGTTTTGTGCGGATATTCTTGGAGGAGAGTAGGACTCGTTTACTAACGGCGAAATACTTAGCTAGATGGTGACGATTATAGTATTTTACCTAAAGCTTTTAGGCGTGCATTATTAACGCCGCCGCTGCCTTATATATAAGGCGCAGGCGTTATAGGTGCGTCTCTATAAGTTAGACATTTATTAACTTAGACCCCTCCCTACCTTACTAGGCGTCTTAGACGCTATCTAGGACTTCGTTTAGGACGTTTAGTAGCTAGCTATAGGCGAGCTTAATAGGGGAACGCTTTATTATAGTATGGACCTTAAAGTTGTAGGCAAAGGCTGCTTCTTTAAGTAGGGAGGCCTAATTAGACTATTCCCAGTTTATAAATATACGTAGGTATACCTTAAGCTCCTGGTTCTAACGCTCCGTCTAACTATCTATCTGTAGGTAGAATGCTATACTAAGTTTACGTTAAACGTAGAGATAGTAGTATATGGTGCTCTAGTACTCGCTCGTAAATATACTACCCCTATTAAAGATAATATTATTTAGAGGCCCTATTTATATAAAGACTCTAAATAAGAGTTCTACAAGTTGCGTAGCATTAATTATCTTATGTACTAGATAGTAGCGTATTAGGTTTATAAACTGGTCTATAAGGATAAGGATAGAGTTATACTCTACGCTATTAGGAGTCTTAGACTCTAAGAGATCTATAATAAAGTTAAGTAAATAATGCCGCTAGGCTCGGGTGGGGGCCTAAAGAGGCTACAGCTTACTATAGGGTTTATAGCGGCGCGATTTAGAGCGTTGGTAGGTATTATAATTATCTAGGTATTTACAGAGGTCCTAGGTAAGGCCGTTCTAAGTATACTTCTACACAATTACCTTAAAGGTATAATTAAAACTATAATGGCCGCCCATAGGATCGTTATAATTTTGCTTAAGGATCTCCTATTATAGTAGTATATAATTTAGTACCTAAACCTTATTATTTTGCCTTAAGAGTCCTTAATTATTAAGGGTGTAGTCCTTATTACTGGCGGGAACTTATTTTTAGGTTAACTAATTATATATAGAGCGTGTAAAGGCGTCCCTTTTTTATACTTTATAAATAAAATTAACTAGTAACTTGGGGGGGTATTCTATAAACGCCGTTTTAGCTAAGGCAGCTACTACTACCTCTTACTATAGTATAAGACTTTGCGTAAAGTTAGTACTAGTAAAGTAATATATAATGCGTAGGTAACTCACTAGGTTGTTACGGGGGACCGTAGCCTAGGCTAAGGGGTCTTCCCTAGGGTTAAGTGCTATTAGGCCGGTTAAGGTAGTCTTAAAGAGAATAGTAGGACGCTTTAGTCCGCCGGCGCTAAGTTTATAAGGGTTACTTATATACTACACACATGCTACTCGCTAGTTTAGTATAGTAGTACTAGGACCGCCTATAAGGCCTATAACCCGCAACTTTTGCTGTAATATAGGTAGTATAGTATTAAGGATTGTTCTCTTACTACTATCTTTAAAGCCTTTAGTATAATCCAGGCGCCGGGATAGTGTGTTAGTAGGATTTGTCTTACCTGGCTTATATTTAATCTTAAAATTAAACTTAGCTAGTTTCTTATCGTACTGGGCCTAGTAAGTAAATAAGCTCTTAGTGGTTATAAAGTACCTAAGATTATTATAATTGCAGAGCACGCGCGTTATATACGCGGCGTATTTAAGGTAATAGCGCTATATCTTAAAGCATTACACTATAGCGAGTAGTTCTTTGTTATACATATTATACTATACTTCTAGGCTAGTAAGCTTCTAACTGCAATAAGCGATCGGGTGCTAGTGGAGTTAATCTCCCTACCCTAAAGGCTGTAGAAGTATACCGCTATAGGTATAGTTAAAAGCGTTAGTAATTACTATTAGGGGTAGATTAGGGTCGAAGTGGTAAAGTAGAGGAGTCTGCGTAAACGCAGCGCGTAGCTTATAGAATGCCTGCTACGCGTTATTGGGCCAGGACCAG